>NC_062561.1:63077500-63347500 GCF_022837055.1 Prionailurus viverrinus | reverse complement strand
GATGTGTAGGTTACACAAGATTGTGGAAGTGCCAAAGGTAGGAAAACTAGAAGGTCTTTTCCGTAATGCAAGTTGAGAACTCTCCACTTCAGTGGTAAACTGTGGAACCAGAGGAGACTGAAACATCAACAAGACTTGCTCCAAAAAGAAACCATTGGAATTGGGACATCTGGTCTTTAGCCAAGTTGGAGCACGTTATCAGCATCTTCCTGGTTTTCAACCTGGTTGATTAGAAGATGGTCAGCACCTTAAAAAGACCTGACAAGCTCCATTATAATCCAGTTTTGAAGACAAAGAGCCTAGTTATAAGCAAGCATATTGACCCTGAGAGGATGGCTCTACGCTCAAATATACACTGTTTCAAACAGCACCAGAAATAGCCAAGTTCATGATTAAAAGTAAGATTTTTTTTTTTAATTTTTTTTTCAACGTTTATTTATTTTTGGGACAGAGAGAGACAGAGCATGAACGGGGGAGGGGCAGAGAGAGAGGGAGACACAGAATCGGAAACAGGCTCCAGGCTCTGAGCCATCAGCCCAGAGCCCAATGTGGGGCTCGAACTCACTGACCGCGAGATCGTGACCTGGCTGAAGTCGGACGCTTAACCGACTGCGCCACCCAGGCGCCCCAAAAGTAAGATTTTTAAATAATTTGATGAGTAGAAGCCACAGGATGAAAGATTTCATGGTGAGATTAAGTGAAAGGAGATACCATTAAAGGTGGAAGGAAAGGGTTTTGTGGGGCTATTCTGCTACAGCAAGAAGCATCAAAATTGAGGAGAGTCAAGGTAACGGGCATATAGAAATCAAGAGATAAGACCTATAGGAGAGAAAGTTCATCATGAGATGCTGAGAGAATATGGGAAGATAAACCATTTGTTTCAGGTATTTAAGAAAATAGAAATTTTCATCTTCACTTACTTAACATGTATTAGATTCTTGATATCTACTACATATGTTCCAGATTGGGTCTGTAGATGTTCAAGGAACACACAAAATTTAACAATGATTTCTCAAAAAATCCTAGAAATGTTAAGAGCTTGAGGTAGTAACATATACCACATGGCATTTTTTCAATTTACTACAACAAAACATCCCAACATTACAAGCATATTTACTAGACCTGTGTATGAACTTTGCTTATTCTAAGATCCTGGTCTTTTTTTTTTTCTTTCTTTCTTAAGTGATAAAAAGTGATACCACACCAAACATGTAGAACAATGTTAGGTTTTTAGTGACCATGAAGCAGTAAATAAAAATTTTTATTCTTCCGTATGTTTACAATTTTATTGGAGTGCCAGAAGTTACATACTTCAGGAAGTGCAAAGATCATTTTTAAAGGAACTAAATGCAAAGACCAACTAAGGTCACAACAACAGAATTTTTTTTTTTTTTTTTTGAGAGAGAGCACACACATGCACACACACAAGGGGGCGAGGGGGAGAGACACACAGAATCTGAAGTAGTCTCCAGGCTGAGCTGTCAGCACAGAGCCCAGTATGGGATTCAGACTCACAAACTGAGATCATGACCTGAGCCGAAGTCAGACACTCAAGCAGCAGAGCTGAGCAACCCAGGTGCCCCAAACAGCAAAATCTCAAGGCTATTCAAGCACGCATGTAAAATTTGTCCTAAGTCTGTGTGCAAATCTCTAGGCCTTGTAGTTCTAATAATGATTAATAGAAGTTACGGAGCAAACAGAAGTTGTGACTTACTGTTCCAAGTCCTCTGCATGTATTTTAATTGAATCCTTGCAGTTACATTAGGAAGCTGTAATTATTGGCACTTTTATTTTACAGATAAGGAAATTGAGGCAGGTCACTCCAGTTCATAAAGTAGAGGAGTCAAGATTTTAGGATTTTGTTCTAACTGATTAGTATTAGCTGAAGTACATTAGATATCTTTGTTTTCAAGAAGACTGCCACTTTTGGAGTTCACAGAATACTCAGGATGAATCTGTAAATACTACTCAGAAATTAGGATAAGTTTTATTACAATAATTCAGTCCTTCCTTTCACCAGTCCCAGGGGGAAGGAGTGGGATTACCTAGTCCAGCCTTGACGAGGGATAGAACTGACAATTGCTCCTTTTCTGCTCTTAGGCTTCCCCCAGCCTCTATCCCCAAAGGCCAAGACCTAGGGGATTATCAAGGTCTGAGGAAGATCTGTCTACCTCAAAGTAGGATAGCTACAGAAATTCTACTACAGAGGAGCTGGCCTTCCAAGCCGTACTACACATGCACGCGGGCACGCACACACACTCACACATCACCTTTTTCCATTTCTCAAAGTAGCCATCCATCCTGAGGGAAACTTACACTTGCTAAAAACAACTTTTGCACACAAAGCCTAAATATGGGGGCTTTACCTTCAGACAAAAGTTTTCACTTTAAAGCAAAGGGAGGAGAAAAGCATAGAAAATGGTCTATTCTAGCTCTGGCAGTTTATATTGGAGTTTTCGTTGTCACATGTAATATCAACTCAACTGGATCAGCTTTTCTAAAATAGAATCAGATGTGCTTTTTCCTAAAAATTTAAAAGCCATATTGTTACCATTTCCCCTGAGGTTATCATAGATCAAATAGAGAAATGAAAGTCAAAATAAACTTCATTTCTATTATCGCCTAGCATTGTAAGGAATGTATATATAGGCTGGAATACCAGGGAAAAAGCCTGTAAAATTCCGAAAATAGAGTAACTGATGACAAATGATGGCTGTCTGAAAAAAAAAAAAAAATCCTATGATGTTGACGGTTCTCACTTTTATAGTTTACCATTGATAAGTTTTTTCCCCTCCCTATTCTCTTTCAATTCTAATTCAAACTAAAAGAATAGCTATTTTCATTTCAAGGTTTAGAGCATCAAAAACATCCAGTTTTATTTGAAACAAGATGGTTTTATATTCAAAATCTGTAATTTAGGCTTCCAACAGACTCCAGGCAATACACATGCTATTCTTTGCTCTGAACTCTCTGCCCCAAATTTGGCTTTAGAAAATTAAGTTTTCCAGTGATGTAGACAGCCACAATGAACTTTAAAGTAGTACTTTTTTCAGGCAACTCTGAGTGCCTAAGAGAAAAATCAGAACCCTACTTCTATCCACTCAATGGGTTTCCAAAAAAAAGTGTCAGATATGGTGTCATTCTAAATCTAAGCCATTACAGCCCTTCTAATAGGCTTTTGTCCTTTGACCCATTCCAGTCAGTTATGCAGTGAAAAACATTACCAGTACGATCTTGGAGATGCCAATCTAAGAAACCTACTGCTAAATTGTTCTTATTCTTATAGGCTTTTAAGTATAGATCAAAGCCTGTGGGCCATTCTCACTTCCAAAACTACACACTGAGTTCATATTTCGCATAACATGGAGACTTCCTTCAGGCAATTAAGGGAGTCCGTATCCTGAATAATGACAAATGCTACATTTTCCAGAACTGGAATCACTATTTTTACAGAGAAAGTTAAAATACGTCATGGGATGGTATTAAACGGTATTCTGTAAAAGCCATTTGGATGTTTCTGTGGGAAGGATAAGGACTATTGTCTGAATTTGTTCACTATATTCCTTCAATGAACATGTTAGTGTTTCTAAAACCAAAGTGTTATTAGAGAAAGTCAAAATAGGTTATGATTTAGCAGAGTTACTATTGGAGAATTTAACGTTATGTATTGTAGAAGAAATTTTATCAAGCAGTTTGCAAATATAAGCAGCTAAAATTTGGACTAAGGTCCTTTACCTTGGTTTTCAAAATTGCAATGCTACTATGATGGTCGCAGTCGTCACACAACAGTTGTGCTGATAAAATCTGCTGAATCAATGTCTAGATACCTAACTGAAATGACTAGTTACTAAGCTAGCACAAACAGTTCTCAGTTTAGATCAAACTGATCAGTTGCCACCTGTTTACGACTCAAAACGACCCACGACCCACTAAAGTAGTTTATGTTGCTGCAATTAAGCTGTGTGTGGTGTGTGAATGTTCTGACTGTATGAAAAACCTTACAGTCCTCAGTTTCCTGGCAATTTTGCGAGGAAGAATGGAACCTGGATTAAGCCAATCCTTGTGTTCTAAAACGTTCAAAGAAAACATTTTTTTCTCCATTCAGAAAGTAGTTAAGCAATTTTTTGATCAGACTTCTCTGACAGACAAAAAGCCTACCTCTGAGGTAACAGGCATTGGATGGGAATATGGAGAAGATGCTTTTCAGAAGTATTTCCGTAAAGGAGATTTAAGTAAAGCACATGCCTTAGGTTTCTGTTGACATTCCTGCCCAATAGAAAGCCTCACTCGTCTAAGGATTGGCTGTCTATTAAATTGAATTCCAAGTTACAGGAGGCACTTTTTAACAGTCAACTCAACTTCACGGCTTTGTTACCCTGCTTCTACCAGTTTTGTTGAAACTAAAAATTAAAGAGCTGACATTCATCGCCTTCATGTTTTACAATAGAATGGAAGTACTTAAAATTCTTGATGCCAACAGCTTTGAAACTTTTGTGTTACCCTGGCAATGTTCATGTATTTGTAATGATGGTAAAGAATTACCAGTTAGCTATGTCTGGAGGAAAAGTCTCTGGCTTGAAGACCTTTCCAGAAGAGATTTAGCATCATTATTTCTGAAATATGACCTTCCCCAGCAGCATTTCTAATTATACTCCCAAATTAGAACTAATACACTGTGAAGACCAGACTCATCCTTGTGACTTACACCATTCCGTTCTATTGGAAAGTGAGCACTCATTGCAGCAAAAATGGTGTTAAGAATTGTGGACTGATAAAAGGCAGCCTTTCGAATGCACCAATTCCCCTTGTTAGTAAATAACAGTGGCAGTAATTATGGGCCATAGAGGGCCACATTCTCAAGCATGCTTTGAGAAAAATTCATCACTGTCAGCAATCCTGGCCTTGGTTATGTTCTCCTGAGCATCAAGAGAAGGAGTTTGAACCAAAGTCGTCTATAGGACCAGAGTATAGGTTTAAGAAGTTTCAAGCTGCTGGATAGCTTCTCCAACAGGTTCCTTCAGAAAGGAAAATGAAGGACACCAATACATTATTTAGATCTGTTTTATAAATTTGCAGTCCTTGGCAACATACATTTGAAAGGATGAGATTAATAACCAGAATATCCTCACAAATGGGCTTTGAGAGCTTTGGTGTAAAGATCTCTCAATATTGTCCTCATACAATTCTGGAGTCTTTTTTATTATTGTTATTCTTTTCAAACCTCCGTTAGTCCCAAGCCTCTTTTCAGCTACTTTTTTTGTATTTCACTAACTTTCATATGTATGTGTTTACTCAGGTAATTTACATCATGAAGAAAAATTGATGTCAGCAGAACACAGAAAGCAAAGGAAAAGAATAAATCTAAGGGTTTCCTTGGAAATTCTCAGTGCTTTCATGAATTGTGTGTCTGGGCCTCATTCCAGTATTCTGATGTACAACCATGACCTCAGACTTTACCAGTGTTCAGAGTGTTTTCAAAATGTTGATACAACCACTCATCTTTCAGAGCAATAGAGGCAGATAGGTTTTCTTTGTCATGCCCTTTGAAAACACTACTTATAAACCCAGAGGAAGATACCCAGCTGCTTGATAAGGACACCAAATAATCAGCAACTGCTTAGCATTTACTGTATACTTCCACTCATTTATTGGATTTTCACAACACTGAGGTAGGGATCATTGCCATTTTTCACATGGGGGAAAGAGGCACAGACAAGGTAAAAATTTGCCAGAGGTTACACACCTAGTGAGTGGTTGAAGATTTCAGCCATCTGTACCTATATCTGGAAACCCTATCTCTTGAACCCCCTCAGACCATCTTGCTCTGAATATCCCTTGATTTCCATCAAAATGATCTTCCCACCCTTACTTTAGGACAAATACCCATAAGCCTATCAATCATAACTGGACAATATGCCCATTCTGAAGGACATCCTTGAGCTACTCAATGTCAGAACGCTTTTCTTGTTTGAGATTTTCTGGTATGTGGTAGGCACTCTACTGTACAGGGGATAGAAAACTAAAGAGATACAGTCCTTAACCTCAAAGGCTCTTGTCCCAAAGACTGTCGAGTCTCAGTTTTAACCACATATCAGAATCATCTGGAAAGCTCTTAAATACTTGAGAGCCAGACCCATCTCAACATAATCACATCTGATTATACAGAATCAGGATTAACTAGAATTGGCATGAATTTTTGTAAAGACCCCTGATAACTTCCTGTGAAGCTAACATCAGATCATCTTCCAGTCCATTAGTAAGACTGATGATCTAGTCAAAGCAAAAACATAGCTACAAAATTTAATATCAAGTATAAAAGAGTGTGATGGGTAGCTTATAATAGGTTTGGGGATGGATGTCAAACAGATTTCTCTGGAGAAGCATCAATTAAGCTAATGCCAAAATAATGAACTGAATTTAGGAAGATGAAGTCACTCCTGTGAGCATTCCTGGAAGAGGGGAACATGTGGATGACCAGGCCTTAGTGTGTTCCAAGAACAGACAAGAGCACTGTTGCCTGAGTATAACGTGGGAGGTATGAAGCCACATATAAAACGAGTCAGGGTAAATATTCATGGCTCCTGTTACAGTCTGATAAAGTAAGGTAGAGGAGAACCTCAGCTTTAGTGTCCCTCCCCTGTATTTTTAGTTCTCTTTTCCTATAAATTCTGTCAACAGTGTGCAGAAGAATAAAACCTAACGATTGATGCAGTCTCAAATGAGCACACTCAGTTTTCCTTGTAAAATAGTCCTTCTCATTGGGCATTTCACAGATTCTGCTTTGCAGGAACCACAGAGAGGTAGCACAAGGGATCTGTAACGAGATCACAGAACCTTGGGAGCAGCCTGAGGGGCTGTAAGCCAACAGTAAAGGGCTAGTATCAAGTAGCCTCTATATGGACTTCTCTCTTTTAGTTTTAGTCTTCAAAATGATTTGTATTTATTGAAAGCCCCTACACAGCAATAGCCATGGACCTTATTGCTTGACTTATTGTAATCACAGTCCTCTATCCCTCAGAAATGCCATTGTTCACTAAAGTATAAAGTTACCTCCCCCTAGAGTTCACCCCCCAACCAGGTGACTGGGAAAACCTTGCATTAATTTTGGTCATGCACTAAGTATTCTCAGCCTCCTCTGGGTCTTACCACATGACAGAGGACACCATTCCTCCCCTATGACCAGTGGGGACACATTACAGAAAATCACTGGCCTCTTGTGTAAATCTTAACTATGGCAGGCAATCACAAGTCACCTTGACATCGTATCTTTAACTGATGTGCATAATCATTTGCAAGTCAGATACCATTTTAAAATTTAGAAATTAAACTTTCCTTTATATCTTAGGACTATACATATGTATAATATACATATCTGTATATATAGGTAGAAAATTCCCTTAGTAAAAAAATGATGCAAACAGTTAAGAAGAAAGGAGCCAAGCATCAATTCCATAAAGAAAGGGTAGAATTGGCACAAACTCCCCTGAGGTCTCACATACCAGGTAACTCAAAACTTGAGGCCAAATGGGCAGGATGTAGGTCTTTGGGGGCTCTCACCTGCTCTGGCTCCTCTGTAGTCAGTGTTTCTCAATGACCAGAATTCACAGTCTTTGCAGGTAAAACTTCTGGGCATGGAACCTACCAACACTACCATGACACATGAGGACTGGATTCTGAGCATTTGAGGAAGAACTCGGAGAGATCTAGAGAGAGGCTTTAAGCAAATAATCCTTTTTGGCCTGTAGGCTTTTGCCTGGGAACTCTCCAATCTTCTCCACCCTTCTCAAATTCTGTCTCCTCTCTTGTTCGTTTAAAATGCACATTCCTTCCATTAGGAAGGTGCTTTAGATCATGGACAGCCATACCTCTCAGGAATTTCAAAGATTGCAAGAAAAAGAGATACAGGGTGACTCTTCTAGGTTAGATAATAAATGGTTTTTCTTCGATCTAAATAAATGGCAAAGTAATACTTCATAAGTTTCAAGTTGCTGTTAGTAAAGTAAGAAGGAGGTTCTTGATGTTTTCCAAGTTCTATGCTCCAATTTACCAATTTTCAAAACATGAGATTCAGAACAGCATCTTTACAGATAGAGATGAAGTCTTTATAGGCATCTCAGATTAGCGTGTATCTTGAGATCTTGAGGTCAGAATAAACTTGACCCCCAAAACCACTGCCTTTTTTATTCATACATGAATAGTCATAAGTCGATTGATGGTTCCTGACCTAATTAGGGCAAGAATCTAAGAAATACAAGAAGCATCAGAGGCAAGAAGGGACTAAAAAATCATGAAGTACAGGTATATTGACACCTGTCTTCAGGTTCCTCCTGATGGCCTCGAAGGTCCTGTCAGCTCACCTTGAACATTAGAGCATATGACAAAGGCCTATTTTTCTATAGCCATAAACCTTTTGAAAGAAAAATGAACCTGCTTACTTGTTTAGAATACCAGTTCTTTTAGGATACTTTTAGATTTGAGATTCTACAATTTTCAATTACCCTTTCAGACTTAGACAGTCTTTTAGTGATAAGACTGATTACATTAGCTAAAATTTCAGAGAAAAGCCATGTCTTATTCTAACCTGCATGATTTTTAACAGTCTAATATTTCAGAACCATGCCTGCAAATAAGGGTTATTTGATATGTACTTTTTAGTATTGGTCTGTTATGCAGAATTAAAGAATTTATACTGAAACATTAGGCAAGTGATTCAGAGGTACTGGGCTAATTTTCTCCCCCAAATATGAAGTAGGCCCCCCACTCCCACCTACAATTACCTGGTAAACAAGAGTGCAAATTTTGTTTTTAAGGTTTTTTTTTTGGGGGGGGTGGGACTGAGCATGAGTTGGGGGTGGTGGAGGAAGGGAGAGAATCTCAAGCAGACTCCATGTTGTCAGTGTAGATCTTGATGCAGGACCTAACCCCATGAGCCAGGAGATCATGACCTGAGCCAAAATCAAGAGTCAGACGCTTAACCAAACTAGCCACTCATATGCCCCAAATTTGATGTATTTTAAAGGCAAGAATATAACAAAAGATGTACAAGAAGCAAAACACTGTCAATTTATCATTGTCAGCATGCTTAACAGTTCAATCATTCAATATGCAGACCTCTAGGATTACAGTATATATTAACGAAAAAAAAAAAAGTGAAAAGTTTGGCAGTAAGACAAATTAAAGATTTACAGAGACCTAGGACAAGTCGTTGTCCATAAGTAGTTCAGATAAAAGACAGCAGCGCTTATTAAGAGATCTATGACATTAAGAGGTTGCCAGAGTGCTTTAGGGGACACTATGGGAGATAGATTAGTGATCTTAGAAATGGGGCCTAAATGATGAAAGTGCACTCTGCCTCAAGAATACTGCTTGGCATCAATTGCTTGGAAGGGATCAGGAAAAGAATGAAGTTCTTGTATATAACCTTCCCAGTTACCCAAGATGTAGTAGGGATCATTTTCCTTCACAGATGAGAACATGGTGGGGATAAAGCTGGAGATAATCAGTATAACAGAACTAAGGAACAGTTTATAATTCACTTCAGATCAAAAGCTAAAGTATATGCTTCATTTTACTTTACATTACCCTAAAAAAGACAACTGGAGATAATTGTGAGAAAGTTGGATGGGGTCATATTATAGGTCATCTTGAATGCCTTTTAAGAATTTACATTTTAACTTCAAAGTAATATGGAGTCACTGAAGGTATATGAATTTGGAAGGATCAAATAAATTGCCTTTATTAGGTACCAAAGTTCAAGAGAGAAAGGTGTTGTCTTCCAAGCTTCCCATTCTTTATTTGGGGGACACTGACATTTTTTTCATGGGGTTTTTTTTTGGGGGGGGGCAGGGGGAAAATATATAACTTAGTTCTTGAGGCATTTATTATGCTCTGGTTTGAATCCTGATTAAACTGATTTGTAGGACTTCAGATAAGTTGCCTCAGTTCTCTTTAAAATGTGGATAATACCTAGTTTGAGAGTGTTGTATGAAAATCAAATAAGCTAGTATGTACAGAGTGGTGACAATATGTCTTGACATATTCGTGTTATTTTGTACTATGTAGTGTGTACTTTTATTCTTAATCAGTTTTATATTTAGTATAATTATCTTGTTACATTTCAAAAAAAGATCTAAAACACCTGAAAAAAAGTAATAGGAGAAATTATGGCATATAGGGTAAGGAATTCTAGTAATTGCCATTAACAAGTCAACACAACAGCTTACCTCTACTGTTAGGATTGCAATAACCTGGTACAGCTAGTATAAAAATGAGTTTAATGTTCTTAATGGGAGAGACATGAATTAGTCAACAATCCTTTTCAAATCACTATTTTTAGCATTGGCAAATACTGGTATACAGTTTGTTTAGGCAACACAGATGAACAAAATTCTAACAAAAAGTAACAGATGTTTTTGGTTAAGTTGTGCAGTCAAGAGAGCTGGAGCTAATGCACAGTTTATATAAATGTCAAAACTTTTATATTACATTTTCAAAATTAACAGAACTGTATCCTAGGACAGTACATGTCATTTGATTTTATGAAGGTCATTTTGACAATGATAAAAATATGTCCAGTGTGTTTTGAAAGCATGGAGTAGGGAGACCAAACGCCAGTAAAGTCAGAGAAGACTATTTAGAGACAATCTGGCAGCTGTCAATGCAACAATAGAGGTGGGATGTAGAAAAGTATATACGTATATAGATACGGCAGGTATAGTTTTGACAGTAACCTATATGTTCAGAGTTTTAATGTGATGGGACAGACAAGTTTATAATGATCTTTTTCTCTTGTTCATTAGAGTTAATACCCAAGATGTGCTTATTCAAAATTGAGTAGTGATATGCAATTGAAGACCTCCATATTTGCTTTACATTTGAGAATGCTTAAAATGAGAACACTGGACATTGTAGATTTGAAGGAATGGAAGAGGAGAAACACAACAAAGGGGAGAGAACTGAGGACAGATGAGCCAGTTGGCAAACCTTCACGAAGTTTAAGAGGATTTGGGAAACACCACTATTTGCATACCAGCATCCATTCCTCATTATTGACAAATAGATTCAACCCCAATTTTGTGGCGGTGGCAATATATTCAGGAGAGGAAGGCTTCTCTAGAGCTCCAGTAAATGAATCAGTGAGTCAAAACTGATCAGAGTTTAGTGTTTAAACTAATCACTTCCAGTAACTGGTTTTTGGAGTGAGTATACTTCCCTGTCCTGATCAATGAAACTTAAGAGCCATTCTACTGGGAACATAAGGAATGTGGCTTCCATTAAAAAAAAAAAAAAAAAAAAAAAAAAAAGAAAAAAAAAAAAACACACCATGCTCTCCCTCCTCCACTCCATAAGGAGAGACCTGCAAGAAACCATATGTTCTTCCTTTAGGTGGTCCAAAAAAAAAAAAAAAAAAAAAAAAAAAAAAAAAAAAAAAAAAAAGTGATTTGGCCATTTTGGCCATAACCCTGGAAGCCTGAAGATTCACCACTGCTGGGCTATCTCATTTTCACCAAGGTTGTAGAAAGTTCCTGACAAGCTACGTTCAGAGTGAAAAGCATATGAAACACTTCTCAGGCCACATTAAAAAGTTTAAACTTTCTACTATAACCATACAGGAATCACTAGATTAAATACTTGAAGTGACATGGTCAAGATTGCACTGTAGACAGCCCAAGTGGGGACTAGAAAGGATTCAAAATACTTGTGTCAAGAAAAATCAGCAAGGAAGAACATAAAACTCAACACCCCCCAAAATTTAAAAATGGGCAGAAGGCATGGACAGAAAATTTCTCCAAAGAGGACCTATAGATGACAAACAGATGTGAAAAGATGCTCCTCACTTATCAGGGAAATGCAAATGAAAACCCCAATCTCACACCTGTTAGAATGGCTAAAATTAACAAGAACCAGGAGGTGGCAAGGATGTGGAGAAAAAGGAATCCTTGTACACTGACGATGGGAATGCAAACTGGTGCAGCCACTGTGGAAAACAGTATGGAAGTTTCTCAAAAATTTTAAATAGAACTACCCTATGATCTGCAATCACACTACTGGGTATTTACTCCCAGAATACAAAAACACTAATTCAAAGGGATACATGCACCCCTATGCTTAAACCCACTTGATTTACAATGCTTAAGGTATGGAAGCAGCCCAAGTGTCCTTGAATAATTGATAAAGAAGATGCGGTGTGTGTATACACACACACACACACACACACACACACACACACAATTATTTAGTGATGAAAAAGAATGAAATCTTGCCATTTTCAACAACATAAAGCTGGAGCTTATAATGCTAAGCAAAATCAGTCAGAGAAAGACAAATACCATAGGATTTCACTCCTATGTGGAATTTAAGAAACAAAAGGAGCAATGGCAGGGGTGGGAGGACAAGAAACAGACTCAACTATACAGAATGATGGTTGGGGGGGGGGGGTGGTCCATGACTCATGGCCCATGAGTTCAAGCCCTGCATTGGTCTCTGTGCTGACAGCTCAGAGCCTGGAGCGTGCTTCGGATTCTCTCCCCCCCACTTCACCATTCATGCTCTCTCAAAAAATGAACATTTAAAAACTTAAAAATAAAAGAAAAAAGCAAATTGTTAATGTAGTCAAATATCAGGACATAGAGATGGGGTGGAAAAGGGCAATTTTATAGAATGTTTAATAGTTGCATTTAAAAGCAATTGGTGTTATCACAAATAAAGATGGAGTTAAAAATTTCATGTTTAAATACTTTTTCAGGGAGCACTTAAAATTACAATTCCTAAAAAAAAAAAAAATCACTTTTATCTAAGACACACATTATGTATTCAAAATTCAGAAGTCACTATTTTAAGATGTATTTTTCCCAAGAAATCACAGCATGCTATATTGAATGAACAGAGAATAAGGCCAAATTAAAGTTTTGTGCAATGGATTTGTTCTTTTTATCATTATATGTAGACTGAGGGGGAAGTTGTTTTCTTGGAATTACCTACACTCATTTTTTTAAAGTGTAATGTTAAATCCAGATTCTTTACATAATTAATCTTCTGATTACAATACTTAGAATTCATACCAATGGAATACCATTAAGATATTTAGCAACAATATTGAGATAATTGTGTTTACTTCAAAGTATTCTCATTTTAATATGTGAAAACTACACTTTCATACATTTTTTATACTTTCTTTAGCATGCAATAAAGAGTTCCTTTCAGATGCTAAGAAAATCAGTGCCAAATGAAAAAGTTGGATCTTGGATGCCAACAGAAGTTTTAGTTAATGTAAAAAATTAAGTGTTGCTCATTTAAGATGTTTTAGATTTAAAGTAGGTCAGAAGTTTATTAAAACAGATCTGCTTTAATACGTATCAACATAGGGGGATTCACAGGTGGCTGAGAGAACTCAGTGCTATACTTGCAATTAGAAGGATCCTGAATATACAGGAACAACTTTCAGACAATAAGATATTTAAGAATTATGACAAGACACACTCTACAAAGCTGATTTTATGTTTAATAAAACATCTCATTAACTGATACCCAATTAAGGTTTATCCTCATTTGTCTCCCAGTGGACTATTTCATCTGTCAAACCACACTCTGGAAGAACCATATACGTTTACTGGATTGTGTAAGCAATCCTGTGTGTTTGTGCATGTAGTTTTCCTGTGCAGGTCTGTAGATTTGCATGTGTGTCAGACTTTTCTGTACTCAGTACTGTGCTAGCATGAAGAGTAATAAACAAGGTAGACAGGGACGGTAAGCTCTCAGGGCAGGAGCCAACAGGGGATATGGATATCAAAGGTAGGGTTATAAATATGATGGGGATATATGGAGCTAAGTGTTTTAGGAGGATATATTGTTCTGGGATCAGTCTTTTCTGATCAAGTTTAAGGATTAATGGAACAAACCAGAAAAAAACACGCAAGAGTGCATTAGAAATGGGATGGGAGGCTGCAGGATAGAGGACACAGTATTGAATTCCAGTAGCTTCTGCAATCACTGAACCCTGCAGGGATACCAGCCAGTTATCTGCAAGGAGACCTAACAATGCTTTGCCTCACAGACCAACCATGCAGACTTGCTTCCTACCCCAGTTATTAAAGTTTTAATATGCAACACTTGCTTACATATACAACTGGAAAGTGCAAGGGAATTCTAATTTTTCCTCCTTCCTCGACCAGATAAGCTATCCTGGAAAGCTGTTGTCTTTCAAAAGACAGTCTGGCAATAGCATACAGTCTTGATAGTAAAGTGTGGCCGGTTAAGTAACAAGCTATTAAATCTGTTCCTCTTCGTATCTGGCTCACTCTTATGTGCTTGCTTTCTGCAATTCACAAAAGCACAGAAAACTTTTCCTCAGGCTTATGGTTTCTGGGAAATCCAGGCACGGTATTCTTCCCCCCCCCCCCCCCCCACTATGTGGCTTTAGCATAGGGTAATGCCACTAGGTGGCTCACTGATGTAGTAGAAATTGGGATGTCTTTGTTGGTGTTAAATGGGCAGTGATGACTATAGTGCCATCATAATAATTCAGACTTTTACTAGTGCTTCTGGTTCAAAGTGGTGACAGGAGAGAATCCTGAAATCACTTGCTCTCATGGACATGAGGCAGCTTCGGGGTGATATTGGGGTTCGTGGTGTCTGGAGCTGATGGCCATGAAAGAATCCTTGAAGAGGTCTTTGGTGGAAAAAGTGATTAAAGTATGGGGACAAGAAGGGGGGGGCAGAAAGAACTCTCTGCAGGACCCTGTGGAGAGACTGCCTATATAGTTGGGACTTGAGGGAGGGAAAATCCAGGGGAAGTTTCCAAAGAGATTTTCGTATGCTAAAGAAGACTCACAGGATACTGGAGGCCTAGCTATTGTCAAGCTAAGGTGGTTTTTCCTCTAGCAAAGCATTAGCATTAAGACAGAGTTCCTGGAGAAACGTTTTTACTCTGCCAGCCTCATGTTTGTCAATGGACTGCCAGTTATATGGAAAATTTTATCTGCCATTTCCTTCTGCCTTTGTTTCCTGTATCAGGTAGACCAAATGTACAACAATATAGGAAACAAATTTCTTCTGAAAGAAATCCAGTAACTAGCTGAGCCACTCTTCTACTAGCAAATGAGGGAAACACATCCAAGTGGGTAGGAGAGGCTAAGACACAATCTCGGGATCAACCTCGCCCCCTGAGCCCCCTACACGGCAGGCCACAATTGGTAGGGGACTTAACTTCAGGCTTCTCCCTGGGAAGATAAAATTTGAACCTCACATCTGTCACTCTAACTTCTAAGACTTGAACTGGGGAAATGAGACCCCAAAACAGCTAGTTTTGAAAGCAAACAAGGCTTGCACCCATGAGACCCACAAGGTTAAAACAAATGGAGAAAATGTTGTAACAAGGCTCATGTGAACTCACCCACCCAAGGGCCCAGCGTAGAGGCAACCACTGAAAGTGCCTCCCCTTTTTGTGACACTTAATTGCCCATCTTCAAGGCTTGGCCTCAGGGGCAGGCATCTAATTTAACACAGGGGACTAATCCTCCCCAGAGACCTTAGAGGGCAGGCACTGTGATTAGTCTTCCTCTGCCTTGCTCCAGGTCACCATTATCTTCTGAAGATGACCTAGTAGACATGTGATACTCCACTGTTTGCCACATGGTCACAACTTGATCACCTAGCTCTGATGGCCAAGTAGGGCTTACATCTGTGGACCTCACAGCACTGCATCAAACGGAGGAAGCCCACCCTCAGGGCCCAGCACAGTCACAGCAGATTGAAATGTGCCCCCAGGCATGCTATTAAAAAGGTTGATCAGCTTACTTTCATAGCTGTCCTCTGGAGGATCAGGCTTATTAAACACATCTCAAAAGTGACTCAACTCTTCAGGGATCAGAGACATGAATAGGTACCACCCTGGCAGTCTCCCTCTGCCCTACCACAGGTGGCAGGGTGTTTGAGAAAGGAGCATGCATACACAAGGCGCCCTGGCTTTTGTGGCTACTGCCCAAAGGACACATCCCCTAACAGTCTGGCTCTGGTGTCTATGGAGGCACAGGGCTTGTATTCACAGGTTCAATGGGACAGTGGCAAACAGTTAACTGGGTACTACTCCAGAACTTCAAGCAGAGGCAGCAAACACACCATCAACCGGTCTTCCTCTGAAAGATGTAGATTAGCATACTTTAAGAGCTACTGCCTGAGTGTCTAGAACTCAGAGGTCCTCCCCTTTGGGACACTGACAGGTATTGGCACATCAACTACTGGGATAAGAATCAGGTAGACTTCTTAGGCAATGAAAAATGTTTGAGAGTCAAGAGCTAAGGCAGAGTTGACAAGTCCATCTCCTACACATGGCCACTCCTTCAAGACCAGATTTGGTTGTTTTACCTGATGCATAGAAACCAACACCATCAAGCAAAATGAAGAGGAATAGGTTCCAACTTTAAGAACAAGATAAAACCCAAGAAAAAGACTTTAATGAAAGAGAGATAAGGAATCTACTGGAGTTAAAAATAGCACTCAGGTGCTCCCTAAGCTCAGGTAAAGAAGAATTAACCAGAATATAGAAATATCAAATAGAAGTCCCAAACTGAATAAATTCACTGAATTGAATACATTCAATAGATTAAAAAAAAACAGACTAGATGCAGCAAGGGGGAAAAAGCATCATTGAACTCCAACACAGGGCAATGGAACTTGCCCAATCAGAGTAAAGAGAAGGTAGCTTAATAGGGATTTACTACACAGTGACCCTTGGGGATCGAGATATTCTGCAGCAAAATTCTGTGGTGAGGTTCACAGCGTTGTGAGTGTACCCAGTGCTCAGGAATTGCACAACGTAAAATAAATAAAACATTTTATTGAAGATTAATATAGATTATAACTAATGAACAAATAACATAACAGCTAAAAAATAGAAGAGAAAAAGGATAAGGGAGAAGAGGAAGAGACATTTTGGTGGGGGGTCGGGGTCAGGGATTGGAGAATAAATTTGAAATATAATAAACAAAAAATAAAGTAAGATAAAAAAATAGGGATTTACAGGAAAACATCAAGCAGATTAACATTCATATTATCAAGATCCCAGAGAGAGAAGACAGGGCAGAAAATGTCAAGAAATAATTTCTGAAATCTTCCCTTATCTGGAGAAAGACATCCAGATCCAAGAAGGCCAGAAAGCTCCCAATAAGGTGAACCCAAAGAGACCCTCACAGAGACACATCATTAAAGTGCCAAAAGGTAAAGACAAGGAATTATTTTTTAAATTTGGGGGGGGGAGGGGCAGAGAGAGAGGAAGAGGGAGACACAGAATCTGAAGCAGGCTCCAGGCTCTGAGCTGTTAGCACAGACCCCAACATGAGGCTCAAACTCACAAAACCAGGAGATCATAACCTGAAGTCAGAAGCCTAACTGACTGAGCCACCCAGGTGCCCCTCTCCCCCCCCCCCCCGCCTTGTAGGTTTAAGAGACAAGGGATCAAAAGCAGCAAAAGAAAAACTTGTTACATACAAGAGGACCCCCATAAGTCTATTAGATTTTTCAGGGAAATTGTGCAGGCCCAGAAGAGAGTGGCACAAGTATTCAAAATGCTGGGGAACAAAAAAACCAAAAAAACCTGCCAAACAAAACTTCCCAACAAACTTGCCCTTCAGAATTGAGATAGTTTTGCAGACAAGTTAAATAAGTTCACCACTAGACCAGTCTTGTGAGAAATGGTGGAGGGACTTTGTTTCACTGAAAGGAGCACTAATTAGAACAAAAATTGTAATCCTTAGTGGTAAAGATATAGTTAAATTTAAAATGTTGTCAATTCAATGGGTTAATTACTTATAAAGCTAGCATGACATTTGAAGATTTTAGCAAAAATAACTATAGCTGTAATAACTGGTTAGTGGTTACACAAGATAAAAAGATGTAAATTGTGACAAAAATAAACGTGGTGGGAGAAGTCAATAAAAATACAGATCTTTATAATGCACTCAAAGTTAAGTTGTAATCAACTTAATACTGTAATCAACTGTAATACACTGTTACATAGAAGTTGTTTTACAGAAGCCTCATGGTAACCACAAAGCAAACCCTATAGTGGATACATGAATGATAAAGGAATTTAAGCAGACTGCTACAGAAAAATCACTCTAAAGGCAGAGTAAGAGAACATGAAAGGAATAAAGAAATTACAAATAGCCAGAGTGTAAGAGCAATAATTATGTGCTTACTGCTTTAAATGTAAATGGATTAAGTTCTTCAAAGATAGTGGCTGAATGTATTATCCTCTCTATGTGCGGTCTGCAAAAGACTCGCTTCAGGTGAGAAATAGAAGAAAAAAAAAAAATCAATGGATGGAAAGTTATCCCATGCAAAGAGAAACAAAAAGAACAGTGGGTAGCTATACTTATACCAGAAAAAACAGACTTTGAAACAAAGACTGTAAGAGGCAGCAAGGTCATTCTATAATAAAGGAGTCAATCCAGAGGGTAACATTTGTGAAGTACCCAACAAGAGCCCTTAGATCTATACAGCAAATATTAATGCACCAACAGGAGAAATAGAGAATAGTAGAAAACTTAAGTACCTCAAGTCAATGGATATAGCATCCAGACAGAAAAATTTAAAAATTAGGAAATATTGGCCTTAACTGACACATTGTAGCACATAACCTTAACGGACATACACAGAACATTCCAGCCAAAAACACATTCTTCTTAAGTGCACATTGGCCATTCTCCAGGACAGAAATGTTAGGCCATAAAACAAGCCTTAAGAAGTTTAAGGTTGAAATACATCAGGCATCTTTTACTAAGCACAATGGTATAAAACTAAAGATTAAGGTTTTTGGATTTATGCTACCAGCAAATGAAACTAAAAGTAGGACCCCAAACTAAAGTTTCACACAATGAAAGCCAAGAAAATTAAAAGGCAACCCCCAAATGGGAGAAAGTGTCTGCAAATCTTGTATCTAATACCCCAAATATATAAAGAACTCCAACTCAAAAATACAGTTAAAAAATGAGAAAATCTGAATAGATATTTTTCCAAAGACATACGGATGGCAAACAGGTATGTGAAATGAGGCTCAACATCACTAACCAGGGAAATGCAAATCATAACTGCAATGAGATCACTCTACACCTGTTAGAACGGCTATTATCAGAAAACAAGTGTTGGTGAGGATGTGGAAGAATGGGAACACTTCTACAATGCTGATGGGAACATAAGTGGGCACAGCCACTATTGGAAACTTTATGAAAGTTCCTTAAAAATTAGTACTATTATAGGATCCAGTAATCTACTTCTGGTTATTTTTCTGAAGGAAATGAACACTAAATGGAAAATAGACCTGTATGTCCTTGTTTATAACAACCAGGAGATGGAAGCAATCTAAGTGCCCACTAATGGATAAAGAAAATGTGATCCATACAGAATATTAAGCCATAAAAGGAAATCCTGCCATTTTAATATGGGTAGACCTTGAGGAAATAACACTAAGTGAAAGAAGTCAGAGAAAGAATTACTGTAGGATCTCACATGCAGAATAAAGAGCTCATAAACATAGAACACTTTAGTGGTTGCTGGAGGTTGGGGTGAAGGTAGAAAAATAAAGTACAGTCTTTGTTATAAAACTAGTCCAAGGGATGTAATAAAGAACATAGTGACTATAGTTAGTACTGTATTGTATAATCAAAAGTTACTAAAGGTAGATGTGAAAATTCTGATCCCAAGAAAATAAACAACAAGCAGGGATAGAGGTTAAGTAGACTTTGTGGCGATCTTTTAGCAGTATTTACAAATATCAAGTCATTATGTTGTACACCTGAAACTAATGCAATGTTATCTCTCCATTATAGCTCATTTTAATAGAAAAAAAAAATCACAGTGCCTTCCTGTGTGCTAAAACATGTCACAACCAAGACGACAAAAACGAATCACATAGCTTTGTTTAGGTAGTGGCATATTGATTGTATCCAAAGGATCAGGTAGCTTTTCTGCCCACGGACGCCACTGGCTGCCTGAGGAAGCATGGTCTCCCCACCCACTCCCCATCATTGTCTAAGTCAGGGTCTCCCAAAGAGCTTGAACAGCTGAAGAAGCTCTTCATCAAAGGTTTGAGCTTTGAAACAACTAATGAGTCTGAGGAGCCATTTTGAGCAATAGGGAACGCTCATGGACTGTGTGGTTATGAGAGATCCAAACAGCAAGTGCCCCAAAGGCTTTGGGTTTGTCACCCAAACCCACTGTGGAGGAGGTAGGTGCAGCCACGAATACAAGACCACACAAGGTGGATGGAAGGGTTGTAGAACCAAAGAGGGCAGTCTCAAAAGATTCTCAAAGACCTGGTGCCCACTTAACCGTGAAAAAGGTAGTTGGTGGCCCTAAAGATGACCCTGAAGACCATCATCTAAGAGATAATTTTGAGCAGTATGGGAAAATTGAAGTGATTGAGAGGACAAGTGGCAAGACGACAGGCTTTGGTTTTATAACTTGAGGACAGTGACTCCGCAGGCAAGATCGTCATTCAAAAATGCCACACTGAATGGCCACATCTGTGAAGGAGAGTCCTAGTTAAGCAAGAGATGACAAGCACTTCTTCCTTCTCAGAAGTCGTTCTGGAAACTTCGGTGGCCGTCATGGAAGTGGTTGTGGTTTTGATGGGAATGACAACTTTCATCAGGGAGGAAACTGAGGTAGGTGGGGTGGCTTTGGCGGCAGTTGAGATGGTGGTGGATATAGTGGGAGGGCGGCTGGCTGTAGCAGATTTGGTAACAATGGAAGCAATTTGGGAGGTGGCCGAAGCTATGATGATTTGGGCAATGACAACAATCAATCGTGAAATCTTGGACCCATGAAAGGTGGAAATTTAGAGGCAGAAGCTCTAGTCCCTATAGTGATAGAAGCTAGTACTTTGCCAAACCACAAAACCAAGGTGGCTATGGCGGTTCCAGCAACAACAGCTGTAGCTACGGCAGTGGCAGAAGGTTTTAATTACTGCCAGAAAACAAACCTTAGCAGGAGAGGAGAGCCAGAGAAGTGACAGGGAAGATACAGATTACAACTGATCTGTGAACTCAGCTGAGCACAGTGATGGCAGGGCCCAGCTGCTACGAAGATGCCATGTTTTAGGCAATACCTAGGTGCCTGGGAAAAACCTGGAGAACTGTATTTGTGATGGTTTTATAGGTTATCTTAGTTTCTGTTCTGTGGAAAGTATAAAGTATTCCAAGAAAAGGTTTTAATGTAGTTTTTTTGTACCTAAGCTGTTGATTGCTAAATGTAGTGGTCTGATCATGTTGAATAAGTGTCAAAAAAAAAAAAAAAAAAAAAAAAAAAAAAAAAAACCAGTAGAGTCGATAGTTATATTGTGACCTGTACTTCCGGAGTATACCAAAAAGTACACAACTAATTCTAAAACTAGCACAGAAACCCTCTTTGTGAGCATGAACCAGTTATATACTTATTGAAATGGCTTTAGGTATTTTTATTTTAATTTTTTAAAATTTTAATTTGCAATTCTGAGCATCGTTTTAAGCCAGCATGGTTTTAAGTCCAAACTAGGTAAGGACCCTTGATTTTGGCAATTCAGTATTACTAATAACCATATATTCTTTTTTCCCTAAAAATCAGACTAGATGTTTCTATGTGGATAATGCTGTCATTATGTTGGGCTTTCAGGAAACTTTGTTACAGGTCTTTAATCTTATGTGATAGGCTTATTTTTATTTTGAGCAAGGAAACTAAATGTATCAAGAGCCTTTCATTTCATATGTATGTGCTGTTAAGCAGAATCAGTAGTTCAGCATTCCTAATTAGTTTTGGTGTGAAAATTTTAAAGATTCTGTAAGACATACTTTGAATAAAATAGGTTTTCTAAATTTGTTATTCAAGTTTACAAAACGATTATATACTTTTTTCTGCTTTTAAAGATCTCATTTATTCCAAGTTTTATCCATACTTTCTTTAGCATCCTTACTCCAAAAGTAGATTGATGGTCAATTAATCTACAGCAAAGGAGGCAAGAATATACAATGAGGAAAAACATCTCAAATGGTGTTGAGAAAACTGGACAACTACCTGAAAAAGGATGGAATGACTGCTTTCTTACACCACACACAAAAATAAACTCAAAATATATTAGTGACCTAAATAGGAGACCTGACACCATAAAACTCAGGTGGCAGGGGGGAAACAGGCAGCAATCTCTAAAGCCTAAGCAACATGTTTTTCTAGGTAAGTCTCCTCAGGCAAGGGAAACAAGAGCAAAGATACATTATGACTACACAAAAATGAAAACTTTGCCATGAAAGGAAACCGACAAAATGAAAAAGCAACTTTCTGAGAGAAGGGATTTGTACATGATCTATCCAATAGGGGGTTGATATCTAATACGTCAAGAATCTATAAAACTCAATGCCAATAAAAGTCTGATTAAAACACAGGCAGAGGACCTGAATAGACATTTTTCTAAAGACATACAGATTACCAAAAGGCATATGAAAAGATGTTGCACATCACTAATGCTTCACAATGCAAATCAAAACCACAATGAGGGATCACCCCTCAGTCAGAATGGGATCAAGAGGTATGAGGTATCAAAAAGGCAAGAACAAGTGTTGAGGATGTGGAGAAAAAGAGGAACCCTCATGGACTGCTGGTGGGAATGTAAATTGGTGCAACCACAAGAAAATATGGAATTTCTTCAAGGTTTCAGAGAAATACCATATTATCCAATAACTACATTACTGTATATTTACCCAAACAAAAACACTAATTTGAAAAAGATACGTGTACCCGTGTGTTTAGGGCAGCATTAATTACAACAGCCAGATTACGGAAGCAACCCAAGTATCCACCCATAAATGAATAAAGATAGATTATACATACATACACACACACACACACACACACACACACACACACACACAAATGGTAGATTAGCCATGAAAGAGAACAAGGTCTTGCCATTTGTGATAAGATGGATGGAACATAGAGGGTATTAGGATAAGTGAAAGAAGTCGAAGATAAATACCTTAGGATTTTACTTAGGTATAAAATGTAAAGCACAACTAAAGAGAACTGGTGGTTGACAGAGGGGGGATGGGGTAATGGACAAAACAGATGAAGTAGATTAAAAAGTCCAAACTTTCAGTTACAAGAGACGAAGGTGTACAGCATAGGAAACATGGTCAGTATTGTAACATTGTGTGACGTAACATATGGTGACTGACAGATGGGGACTGCTCTTACTCTGGTGGGCATTGAGCAATGTATAGAGTTGTTGAATCACATTCTTGACACATATCATAGGTCAACTGCAGTGAAAATATTCAAGGCAAGTATTTAAGGTAGGTTTAAAAGCAACGCTGCCCAGTTATAGGCATTTCTATATGAATATCAAAATATCAAATCACATAACTATCACAAGCACATAATATGTAAGCTGTTTTAACTTGTTCGTTTAGTTTTATAGGAAGATAGAAGTAGAGGTTTTAGAATATGAAAAATAAGGTGTTCTGTTTTCACACACATGCTGTAAGTTTAATACAGTAAGGTTACTACTCTATCATCTTAAGTTTATGTGAATTACTCATTGAACATGTTCATTCTACTTACATTCAAAAACACCGTAGCATTTTCTTAGCCTATAATGAAAATCAGCTCATTCATTGGATGGTCTATTCCATTACAGAAACAAACAGAATATTCTCTTTCCCAAATCAAAACAACTTTGGACAGAAGCCAAATTACCAAGACCTAAAAAAGTGTTTTGTCTGAGTCCAAGGGTAGATGTTGGATATAAATTTTGGCATCATTTTTTAAATTAATGTTTTTGATTTTTGTTTTTCGAGAGACAGACCATGAGCAGGGGAAGGGCAGAGAGAGAGGGACACACACAGAATCCAAAGCAGATTCCAGGGTCTCAGCTGTCAGCACAGAGCCTGACACGGGGCTCAAACTCATGAACCACGAGATCATGACCTGAGCCAAAGTTGGACACCTCACCAACTGAGCCACGTAGGCACCCCAGCAGTATTTGTTACTCAATTCCATTAGTGTGTATTCCAACTTATTCCTTATAATGACTAAACTTACAACTTTTATTTGGCAAGTGAATGATTATGACTTAATTAGGAGGGAAGACCACTATCCCTCTACAAGATATCAGAAGGAATGCGGTCACCCATGAACAATTCCCTCTGATGCTCTTAGCTGGGCTTCATACTATCTGAATATGTTTTAACACTTTGCATATGGTTTTCATTATAGTATCAGTGCTAGCACACATGGAGGCTTTCTGAGAATGGAGAAAAGCCCCATGCTTGTGTCTTTGGATATTGGGCTTGAAAGGATTAAGACACATATCTGTTATTACTTTTAAACCACCCAAAAGCTATGGCTTACAGCAATCACCAACCCACCCTACCCTGATTCTGTGGGTTGGCTGGGCAGTTCCTTATGTGGTTTACTTTGCCTTCCCTTGAGACTGCATCTAACTGGCAGATCAGCTAGTCTCTCACACCTGTCTACTACTAAGTGCTGGATGTTGCTGAGGGCACCTTCACATCTTCATGTGAGTCTCTCATCTCTCAGAGCCTAGACTATTTTCTTTACATGGGGATCTTAAGGTAATGATTCAAGAGGCCAAGGGGAAAAGCTACAAAGCCTCTTAAAGCCTGATTTTATAACTCACAAGATGTCCCTTCCGCCACATTCTAGATTGGTCAAGTCAACACACAAGGAAAGCCAAGATTCAAGGTTAGGGAAACAAACTCTACCTTTTGAAAGAACAGCAAAATTACGCTGCCCCACTTTTAGATTTGTAACCAAACTCCTCGAGGCTGACACAGCATTGGGAACTATTGTTCACTTCAGAAAATGATGCTCCTTCCTCCAAGTGTACCCAGCTGTACAGCAAGGTAGAAGAATGAAAAGTAGAGGGGAGAAAGCTGCAGTTCTGGATGTCTTCTTGGCTGGACAGATTCATTCAACGTACAACCTGCACAACTGTATTTGATGGATTGGCATGTTACTAAAAGTCTTAATTCCTAAAGTCTTCATGGATAGTGTTCAGATATTTTCACGAGGATAACTAGAGAACAAGATGACTACCATAAAAGCATCTGGGTACAAAGAAGCTGATAATAAACTAGATTTTGTGCTCGTCAAGTATTTGGAGTAATATTATCTATACGCATAGGTGTCAAGTTTTCTTTACATGTTTGAAGTACATCACCGGAAGGTATTCCAATGTGAACTGCAATAATTGAAAGTGTTAGATTTTATAAAACATTCAAGTGGCAATGTAACGTAGGACTTAACTGACGTGAGATTTTAGTAAGAGTCATTACACCAATCTGTGTAGCACATAGATTACTAGGAAATGCAAAGTAAATATATAGTCAAGTATTTGATGTATATGTTACGTGTTAAGTTAGTGCTAGAGGACTGAACTGGTGATGGATTCCTCAGCAACACAGATTTTTATTCAGCACTTTTTACATGGAATAACCTTTATAAAGATTATTTGACAATGATGTGGGGAAGGTAGTTTCCCCGACACCATCATATGAATATTTCAAAGGATGAATTGGTTATGAGATAACCTACATTTTTATACTCAGTTTCTCTAGAAGAATGAACAAGAAGCTGGTAGAGCTGTTAAATTTACACACAGAGGGAACTGTGCAGGCAATAGGAAAGAAAGGGTGAAATAATTTTCACGTATGCTCTTTGGAAAGTGGAGTTTTGTTCCATAACATAAGTACACATTTATTGAAGCAGTGCAGAGGCTGATTGGGAAAACAATTGCACTGTATTTTTTCAAAGTGTTTTAGCTCTTACATTTTCCAATTTACACCTATCCAGCACAAAAGCAAATGCCTGACCTCTTCAAGGTTTCTTTCACTTAAGAAAACTGGCCAACATACAAGACAACATGAACTTGAAATCCCCCCTCACCCCACTGCTTCATCTAATGGTGGAAGGTTTCGGCTGACTTATCGCATCCTAATTAACTCCACCTTATAAGTTTTGGCCTAGGTATAAACCCAGTGGGCAGTCATGGGATGATGTATTTCTGTGCATCAAGCTAATTGGCATGTATGCTGCTTTACTCTCTGACCCTAGTCTCATTAGAGATGATCTCTAACCACCTTAGTGGGTTGGTTACTGCTTATCAAGAGGAGTTCCACCTTTTAATGCAGAAAAGTAAAGAAAAATAATAGTTCTCGACTTTCATATAGGAGATGATGGCAGGAAGAATAGGTTTTCCCAGCATAAAAATATTTCCCCATGAAAGCTCAGGTATTGAAAGATCTCTAAAAGGCTACCAAGAAGATAGGAAGAACCCAGTTTCCTCTATTTAGTACCCATGCCAACAATAAATTAAGGTCCATTTGGAGGGTTGAATTTCTACTTTCTTTTCTGGATACCTTGTCAGTCCAGATTTATTCTTTGATTTTAATCAGTTAGCTCAGTATCTTCTTAGTGATTAGATGTTATACAGTGACAATAGGGATAAGATGTCAACCTAACAAATTACATACCTACTGTGAATGTTGAGAACCACCTATCACCATCCTTCCTTAATATACAAAGTATTTTTTCAAAGGCCAAACCAGCTCATGCATATACAAAGTTCAGAATACCAGTTGTGTTTATATAGCCAGTACAGAAAGCCTTAAGATCAGAGAATTTAGAAACATCTTTTCCATATTTGCCCAGAGTCCAAACCCACTGTATGAAAAGAGCCATGTAACGTAGAACACTAAAAAATAATCACAGTGATAGTACTTGGGGATATTTTACCTACTTTTTCTGATCAGATGTATAGATGTAGGTGGTAGCACAGGAGCAGTGGAAGCAATTTTGATAGGTATATTTTCACAAAGCTCCCTTACATTTCCATTCAAAAGTATTCAGCATTTTTGCTACAGGGTGCTAAACACTTGGCAGGGGAGAGCTGGTTGTGGATAACTACATTTGCTATTGTGCAGCCTACACTATGGTCATTTATTACAACAGGAAATCCTTAAAAGTTGATCAGAGACCTCTAAGTTGATCACACATTAAAATCCTCTGCACAGTAGCAATAAACCAGAAGGACCAGCATCAGCCTAGAGCCTCACACCGTAAAATGTCAATTCCAAGACAATCCTCGGCTACAGTCCTGATACTGCCATTTACCAGGTACATAATTTGAAGCTTTTTCTTCTCTAAGCCTTACTTATAGAACAGTATGTGCTTCAAAGGATTGGTAGGCTGATAAAGCATTTAAATGCTTATGTTAGTATCTGGCTCAGTAACTATTGTTTTGTCTATCATACCGCATAGTAATCAAATATTTTAAAGGTTAGAGTGAACATCTTGTACTTAAATAGCATAGCTGGATTGTTCGTCCATCTCCTTGGCAACACTGTAGACCTAGGTAAGACAAAATGGAAGTGTGTGAAGTTGGTGGTTTTTGTTTCCATTTCTCTACTTGTGAGGTAGAACATCTCTTATTAGCTATTTAAGTTTCTATTACCATAACTCAACTCCGTATAACTTTTTCTAGGATTTTCTGACCTTCTTCCCCATACATGGAGCCAATTTTTGGTCTCCACTAGTCCATCCTTGCCTGAGGTCCCGCTTAATAGCACCCATACATACACTTCTGTTCCAGGATCTTTCCAGCTCCTGTTCGAACCTTCCTGTGTTTACATGATACAGTGTATCACTCAACTTTTCATGTCCTACCTGGAAGGACAGGTCCCTCCTATTTGTTGTTGGTTCTTTGAATTTTTTAAGTTTATTTTGAAGATTGAGACAGACCGAGTGTGAGGAGAGGGGCAGACACAGGAGATAGAATCCAAAGGAGGCTTCAGACTCTGAACTGTCAGCCCAGAGCCAGACACGGGACTTAAACTCATGAACCAGGAGATCAGGATCTGAGCTGAATTTAGATGCTAAACCAACTAAGCCACTCAGGTTATTTGCATTTTTAAGTTTTATGTTCAGTTTGAGACTTTCTAAAATACTTGCTAAAATTTAGAATAGGATTTGATAGAATTTATGGACAAAATTCAGGTCTTAATACTGTTCATTAAGATTTTAAGTTGTTTATGTTTTTAATAAACATGGTCCCTTTCTGCTTTGGTTAACTTAGTTACTATAGACATAAAAGTGGTCTTTAAGTTGTGTTTTCTAATACTAGTTGTATACAAAGACTACTAGGACTTAATGTAGCAATCTTCCTGAACTAGTTTGTTTGAAAACCTTGGTCTTCATTGTATTTGATTTTCTATGCAGGGAGGACAAGCATTTTTAAAAAAAAAAAAAAATCGGACTTCAGCATTTAGTATCTATTCCTGAGAGCACTCCAGGATAAAGTCTTTTTAATGTACTTTAATTAGTATTTCATTTAGTTGTAACATCTCAGTATAGGTAGGACTATAGAATTAAGATCATAGTAACCACCTAAGATTAGTGTTAGTGACTTATTTGGAGTTCCCCAAGGAGAGCCTAAGTAGTGTATTTGGCAAGAGATTCAAGAGTAGGGAAACCTAGGGAAGAAAGCCAAAGAAGTGTTTCAAAGCTACTGTTGTGGAAAATGGGGACCAACCCTGCTCTAGGCCCTCTGAAAGTATTGACAGTGACTCCCAGAAATCTGGGTATAGAACAGCCAGTTGGAATACAGCGGGTGTTGTCTAACTCTGGGAGCAGTAAATCCCCAACACTTTAGGGTTGTGTTTGTGTACAGATCCAGCAGGTAATTAGCTCCTCAGCAAAAGTTAAAACCCAGCAAAAGATGGTCAGTGTAGGAGGTGGAAGGAGGCTCTTCTTTCAAGCTCTTTCTGAGCTTGAAAGAAATGGTCTAAGATCTGATAACAGATGGGGTTGAGAGCAAGAACCTGGGGTGTTAGTAGGGTTCTCTACATTCCATTTTTCTATGCAGATACAGTTGTGTTCACTTTATCAGTCTTTGATATTAAGGCTGACTTCAAACTTAGTCAAAATGCAAGCCAAACTGTAAGCTACATCAGTACCTCTGCAACCAACTCAATGCTATTAGAGTTAATTCTTCTACCTTTTCTGGTTTACATAATTTCTAGGTTGGGGTGGTCTTCACCCTCAACCTGGAGATGTCTGAACCTTTGGTCTTTTCTGTTCATGTTTCCTACAGTTACCCATTCTTCATTATCACCAGGCAAATACTAGATCTCACAGACCTCAGGACTATAAAAACTTAGAAAATGAAACCTATTACCAGATAGTACATGAAGTATAGTTTTAACACCCTTTCCAACAAGATCCCCTTTGATGTACCACAAGAACACTATGAAGTTTAGAGAATAGTAATGGCCGATATTTGTATGAACCATAGTTCACTAGTTTTAATAGATATTTCAAGTTATTCATTGAAATATTTATATAAGTTATGTTTTTGCATTTCCTTTATATCTTGTTGTGAAGTACTAGGTCAGAACAGGTATTTCTAACCAATATTGCCTATCCTTAAATGTAGAATTTACAAGGAAGAAAATTGGTACACATAGGGAGTTTTAGTGAGCTAATTTTTTCACGGAATCTTCATATACATAATCCAGCTTTCTCTCGGCAATGGGGATGGGCTCAGGACTCCATTCTGAAAGCTACCAACATCTTACTCCATTCAGGCATCGTCTTTGCCACCAACATGAATCTGTTGAACATCGCCGCAGACTTGGCATGAAGGTGATTTCCTTACCACTTTACTTTCCATGGGGGAAAGAGTTTAGAATGACAAGAATTTTACAACAGTTCTCTCACTTAAGGCCCGAAGTTTCAGATCCATTCTATGGGTGAAACAAAACATTACCAAAGTAGTACTGATAAAGCAGAGGTTTTTTTTAAACCAGAAAGTGCTCTAGTTCATTCTTTAAAACTTGGTAAGGTCACACATATGAAGTGGAGATAAACAAAGACCTCAAAAGTCTAAGTATTTCTACTTATTTTTATTGAAGCACTTTAAAGTTTTAGAAACACAATGACCCAGATTTAGTTCTAATTTCAATCTAGAGGTCAATACTATGAGAAATGTCCCTTTGCAGATCTATCCCCTTATTGGTCTAAGAAATCTTGGTTTCAGTAAATCACTGTTGTCACTTGTAAAATAGGTTTTTAAAAGTTCCTTCCCACTATTTCAAGAATTGTTACAGTCAAAACAAAGTGTTAAGTGATAATTCAATATCTAGCTTTATGAAAATTGACCTAAGACTAGAAGTTGTGATAGGTTTTCCAGGTATCAGAACACTGCTATCTAGCAAGTACAAAAATATCTGTAAAACAGCAGATGCTCCAGACATTGTAAGGGACATAAGTTACTTCCACTAGGCTAACATTCAAGCACACTTTATATTGGAATTTGTACTACCTCAGTGTAAAAATTCAGTGGCAATTTATCCCTCTTTGAAGGTTTTGCGCTGGATTTTATTAAGGATCTAGATGAATTAGGTATTTTACATATCCTCAAATCTTTTAGAAATGCTATGTAGAAGATTTTGAGGGTCAAATTCCATAAAGATAATGCATGCCTAAGCATTAACCTTCAAAATACTTTGAAGTTTTCTAAAAAAGCTGAATATCAAGGTACTAGTAAAATATATATACACTGCAATTCAGAGGAAATGAATTTAGAATTCTCCTTGTAGATTACCAGCTATCTTTTGAAGATGTAAGGATTTCAGGGATTTCTTTATCAGAATTATATTCAACTACTATTTTGTACTTTTGACTTATCAATATTTTGAGCAAGTTTGATCAAGTTCTGAAAGTATGGTCAACTATGTCGTCTCAAGTAATTCTGCTGGATTTGTTTACATGGAAATATTCTAACAAGTTCTACTTAACAGAAGTAATGCTACTATTGTTGGGGCTAATGGAATCATCCAGAAAAATCATTAGTATACAGAAGAGGTCTACCAGGATACATAAATCATTGCTCCTTTCACAGTTCATTAAGACATGTTGAACATTTAGGGGAAAGCTCAATCATATCATCTCCCATGTTTGGAAGGAATAATGCAAGAATAGCACATAGAGGTCTAAAGTATGGGAAGTATTCTTAAAGTTAGAATAGAGGATATAGTCTTAGGTGTGCAAGAATGACAACTTCATTAGACTCCGCTATCAAGTCCTAAGGTGGTTGTAAAAATGGGACAGAACTCCTCACATCGGGAAATATGTGCTATTCACTGGCTTTTAGGAAAAGGACTGGTGAGCAGCTTAGGTTTTTCTCAGTGAACGGTTATGGGTCAGTAGAATACATGACGTCTACACAAAGGTACTATAGAACCAACTTCTTTCCTTATTTTCCATCATAATTAGGTGGTCATTGTTCAATATAATAAAAGTCAGAGATCTTCTAGAAAGTCATCAAGGGATTGAAATAAAGTGCCTGAACATATAAAAACCCTCCAAGATAAAACAGACAGGTCCTAAAAATCTTTCCATTGTCCTACTCCCAGTAGTAAAGTTCAAACAAGCACCCTTGAAAGTAGTTCTTATTATCCTTGGGTATCAGGAATCCAAAAATAAATAAAATCAAAGTCCTCCATCTTATTCTCTAGAAATTTCAGCTAGAGAAGTTCTTGTGGTTTAGTGTAGATTGAAGCTATTTTCAGCCAGCATATATGGTCTTTTGCAGGAGTAGCTCCTTTAATGTCAGAATCTAGATTAACACCTTATAGCCGCCTTTTAGAGTCCAAACGGTTAAAGGAATGACTATACAGACTCCATTTTCATCTAATTTAGAAAAGTAAATGTGAAGTTCTTACTGGGGTGATCTCAGGTTAAATTAGGTTTCCGTAATACCCAGCACATCGCCCCATCCAAGCACATAGTAGGAAAAAGTCATCTTGTTTTGAACCTCACTGGAATGCCCAGCCTATGCATGTGTGCAGAATCAACTCCCATAGAAGAATCTTTGGGCCAAGGTACTCTGGCATTACTCCCATATCCCGGGGGTGAAGAGCTTGGAATATGATAAAACCTATCAAACCCACTATTTCTTTTAATAAGTGGCTTTGACATAGTGTTCTTCTTGCAGTTTGTGAACTGGCAGAGGGAAGCCTGGTCTCCAGGACAATTGGAGATATGGCTTTCCTAACTCATTATATAAAGCAGCTTTTGTTAAGATTTTGCTTTAGATCCTTGGGAAGTTGTTTGTGGAATAAAAACAGCCTCACAGTATCTTGTGATTAGACCTTACTGGTTCTGTGCCACAGAGCCTACTGCTAGCAGGCTTTGCTCTGGCAGTCTAGGCAGGGGGATCTCCACCTAAATTGTGCATGGAGATCACCTGAAAGTCACTGGAGGCACCTAAAAACCAATTCCAGGCAAGCTCAGCTGGGTTGGCTTAGTGCCTGGTCCTAGAATGCCCCAGGTGACTCATATGCACACAAAACAGCCACAGGTTGGTCTTATTAAAACCTGCCCTAGTGTTCTTTGCTTCAAGCATTGATTTCACCTGGGAATTTACTCTCAATGGGTTCCTTCCTCAAGATGAAGTTGCTGGTACTTCTCAAGTCTCTTCTTCAGACTAGAGAGGATACGTACTTCTCTAAGGCACTTGCTCCGCCATTATTGAATTCCATGTTTTCGGGTATATTTGCCTGAACAGGAAAAACCTATACACATACTTGTAAAACCTGGGTCACACTGAACTCACAGTAACATTTTTCCACCCCTCTTACACTCCATCTCCAGCCAAGGAAATCCCAGGTTCATTATGACCCACTCTCCTCAGACTTGAGGTAGAGGGTCAGCTGAGCTAATGCTTCTCTTTAGGTCTCAAACTAGCAGTTTACAGCTCAGGAAGCCCCTGGTATTGTGGATCTGATACCATCTTGGCTGTCAAGCAATAGTTCGTGGTTTTCGACCTGGCTTTCCTAAGAGACCTACAGACCGTTGTACCCTCTAAATCAGGAATATTCAATTTAGCCTGCACATTAGCATCACCTGGAGTTCTTAAATACCTTCACGCCCCAGCTACACTGCAACTGAGGAGACAGACTGACCTTGGGCAGATAGGGAGGAACGGCCCCTTATTAACAATAAAGCAGAAAGTACCAGACCTTCTGACACACCTGCTCCCTGGAACAAACACCATGGACCCTATCTTGGTTTAGCAGCTACACAGTAACTCCCCGTCAAAAGGTCCCGCCACTGTAACCCACATAAGCCTTCCCTCCACTTAGCAGCTTTTTTTTTTTAAATTTTTTCCACGTTTATTTTTTTGGGGGACAGAGAGAGACAGAGCATGAACGGGGGAGGGGCAGAGAGAGAGGGAGACACAGAATCGGAAACAGGTTCCAGGCTCTGAGCCATCAGCCCAGAGCCTGACGCGGGGCTCGAACTCACGGACCGCGAGATCGTGACCTGGCTGAAGTCGGACGCTTAACCGACTGAGCCACCCAGGCACCCCAATTAGCAGCCTTCTTAAGGAGCCCCTCCCGGGTAGCGGGAGTCTCTTCATTCTCGCCCTAACAAACCTGGTGTCTGTGCTGCTCTTAACCTGGTTCTTTGGTTCCATCCTTTGACCTCATCTGAACAGGATTATCAGGTTTTTAAGAAGCAGTTCCACAACCACGTAAGTCAGAAGCTCTGGGGATGGGGGAATGATGGTTTTGTTTTCTACCCACCCCCCCCCCCCCCCCCAACCATGAAAGCCAGTAAAAAATAAAGCCTCATTTGGAGTCCAGAAGCTCTGAGAGTTCTCACACATGTACTCCTGGGCAGCCTGTATAACCAGCTCAGAGAAGGAAAACAATTCTTACCTTGATAAAAGAGGTCACTTCTCATGCAGGAATTTATCACTTACCTTGAAGGAAAAAAAGGAAGACCGCTCCCTTCCCCAGCAGCAACACACTAGTCACTGCTTGCCACCAGTGAGAAACTTCCACAGCCTCAAACTCTTGTTCTCCAATAAACTTCTGTTCAACCCCTTACCCTCTCCCCCCCTCCCATTTCCTGTTAGAGCTTAGTAAGAGCTGACCTTCCTTCAGGCACTTCGCACTTGCGGGTCTGATTTGCAATTCTCTGCTATGCTTACAAAACCCCATGTTTTGCTAGGAACATAGCTATTTTTTTAAAAAAATTTTGAGAGTGCCATGGGGTGGGGGGTGGGTGGGGGAGGAGGGAAGGGAGAGAGAAAGAGAATCTCAAGCAGGTTCCTTGCTGTCAGTTCAGAGCCCAACATGGGGCTTGGGCTCAGGAACTGAGATCATGACCTGAGCCAAAATCAGACACTTAAGGACTGAACCACCCAGGTGCCCCAGTTAGCTAGCTATTTTAAGGTCTTCATCCCCCACCCCAAATCAGTGACTCAGCTGTGAGACCTTACTAAAGCCTCAGGGTACTCTCCTAGCCCCAGGCGAGGCCTTCCTGCAGCCTTAGGCTTAGAAGGCCACAAGGGGTCCCTGTTGCAGGTTATAAGAACACCCCTGCCGGCAAAACCAAAACCCCACGAGCTTTCGCCAACTGCAAAATTAAGCTATTGTACAGAGCGGGCTTAAAGACTTTGTGAATGAGCTTCCTACTGTTGCTACAGTTGCTACAAACTGTTGCTACAAGTTTCCAGTAAGTTAGTGGCTTATAACAAATGAAATTTACTCGCTTACAGTTCCGGAGTTCAAAGTCCGCAGTAGGTCACACTGGGCTAGAATCAAGACATCAGCAGGGCTGCATTCTTTCAGGAGGCTCAGGGGGAGAAGCCCTCACCTTAGGTTTCCCAGCCTCCAGAGGCTACCTGCGTTCGTTCCTCCGTGTGGGTTAGCACATCCATCTGGAAACCGGCAACCGCCCCACTCCGACTTCTGCTTCTGTGTTGGGGTTTCCTGGCTGCCTCTCTCTTCAATTTATAGGGACGCTTGTGATTACTTACATTGGATCCACCCTGGTAATCCAGGCTACTCGCCCCATCTAAAAGTCAGCTGATCAGATTGACCATTTGCAACCTTAATTCCTCCTTGTCATGTAGTGTAACATACAGGTTCTAGGGATTAGGACGTGATAGCTTTGGGTGTGGGGAGCCGTGTTTTCTTCCACCATAGTTCAGGCTTCAGAATTACAAACAACTGTGTAACTATAAAAGCCTATGTCTGGCTGGCTTCAATTAAAATGTCCCGTACAAACCCCAAGTCCACAATACTATGCCTCTCGGGGCTTCCAAATGCCTCAATTGCTGTATATATTTCACTCTCTTAGCATTTACTCCATTTCTCTTAGTTCCGGCTGTCTATTCACCCAGTATTGATAATATATACACCAAACTGCAAGTTCTGCTCTCCTCCTCCAAAAGTCCTAACAAAATGAAAGTGTTTTAAGTTCAATATGGTGTTTAGGATACCAGGAAGTTTTAATATTTTTCATGCCTTTTCCAAGAGTTTTTGTCTAATTTCTTATAATAATATCAGATTACTCCAAAACAGTAAAACCCTGTACTCTGAATATAATAACTTTGAGATAATACTACCAAAGTGCACTTTTATTCATGGTACATGTGGATTACAGGGACTCTGCTTCCTTCCGCCCTCCTAGAACTGTGGCTGATAGAGACCTGACATCTTTCAGCACACAGTCTGGAATATTTGGTTACTACAGAAGAGGACAAGACCCAAACCCTCCTCATTGCCTTGAGCCTGAAAGTATCACCTTTTCTGATTGTAACCAGTTTGCCAGACCTAATCATATGGCCCTAGCTTAACCACAAGGTAGCTCACAGAATATTTGGTTAGCGCTCTGTCTGTACACATGGCAATTCTAAAACCTAAATCCTATAAATATTCACCTGTTCCATGAGAGTAAACCCCTACGAATTATCCTTTCTTTTCCACTTATAACTCATATTCGTTAAAAGTCTTGTTAGTCTTGTGTACTAGATATACCAAATTCAATCACTTCTTACCACATCCACCAATACCAATCTCTTCCCAATGGATTTGGGTCTATACACCATATACACAGTGAAATCTTCTTTTCTATTACTTTTAAATGTTTTAAATGACATGCATGTCTTTTCCAATTTGTGTGTGTGTGTGTGTGTGTGTGTAGTGCACATACAAATAACACATACAAACCACTTCCTGATTATGTATATAAAGTTATTCAATAGCATATGGGTACATGGTATACTTTATAAAGCAACATATTGCTGGTATAGAGAATCCACATAAAATTCAATTTTACATTTTAAAATAGTATTTTTTTTTTTTTTTAAATTTTTTTTTTTCAACGTTTTTATTTATTTTTGGGACAGAGAGAGACAGAGCATGAACGGGGGAGGGGCAGAGAGAGAGGGAGACACAGAATCAGAAACAGGCTCCAGGCTCTGAGCCATCAGCCCCGAGCCTGACGCGGGGCTCGAACTCACAGACCGCGAGATCGTGACCTGGTTGAAGTCGGACGCTTAACCGACTGCGCCACCCAGGCGCCCCTAAAATAGTATTTTAAACTAAGCAACACTGAAAAATATAGACAAAATTACTGAATAAATAAATAAATAAATAAATGAATAAAATGGAACAAAAATTCACAGAATTATATCAGTTGATAGGAAATATTGCATTTATATCTCATTGACAGTATAATCAGTTTCACTCTTATATAGAACTAGAAGCAGTTTAAACAATTCAAGTACTCTTTCTCATTGATTGCTTTATTTATAAATGAGCTATATTTCTCAATAATAAAACGTTGTTTAAGATTCGTCTTACAGGGATGCCTGGGTAGCTCAGACAGTTGAGCATCCCACTCTTGATTTTGGCTAAGGTCATGATCCCAAGGTTGTGGGATTGAGCCCTGCATCAGTCCTCATGCTCAGCATGGAGTCTACTAAAGATTCTCTCTGTCTCTCTCTCTCTGCCCCTCTCCCCGACTCTAGCTCTCTCTCTAAAAATAATAATAATAAAATTCACCTTATGTAGCTTTTTTAGAATGCATAAATATAGGAGATAAATAAGTTTTATAATATTCAAAAGACAATTACCTATTCAGTTGTTGGGAGTGTTAAATTAATCATCACATGTCAGTGGTCTAGAGAAAAAATGCAAGCATGTAGTGAGTACCAAATCTTGATGTTACGATTATTGATATTCTAGCAGTTTTCATAGATTGGTAGTGGTAGAAAACAAGTTGCAATGTATTAATGGGAATGGTAGAAAGAAAAATTCTTAAAAGACATGTAAGTCATGCACAGTGAAAACAGTTTAATAATTTAATGAGTCTTGCATGGCTGGGATACTGTCTAGTACCAACTTATTTCAGCTTTCAGTAAATGTGAAAGTATGGCCCACCTCTCCAGAACCCATATTCAGAACAGGGCATGAGCCATGTCCGAAAGAAGAAAGCACTGGATTATGTCAATTCTTGAGATTTTGAGGAACGTTGAAACACTGTTTTCCAACAATTTCTTCTCTCCTCTATCTGCCAATCATAGTTTTTTCAAAGAAGGAATATGTTATGATAGCTGAAATTTGGGTGATAAAATCTGAGTGGATAAAATTCAATTATGTTACAGTTAATTCAATTTACATTAACTCAGCTCTTACTTAACTACTTCTGTTTACTAGACACTTATCACGATGAAGTGTATTGCTGGCTTTTGAATCCTGTTGTAGGGAAAAGAGGTATATTTACTTAATAGTACACCATCTTTTCATATGTGCCACAACACGGCATGAAAAGGAATTTTTACCAGGAAATTATTAATAAGATAAATTACCATTGTGTTAGTCCCTACACAGTAAATGAAAAGTTGAAAAATAGAGAATAGAAGAAAAAAATTCCAAAGAGGGAAAAAACAGGAAGAACATTATCAAGTTTCAAATGAGAGTGCAACTATGTAACAGGATTTCTCTTGAGGTCTGCTAAAATAACAACCATGGCCTAATCTAAGAGTGGAAACAGATTTTCTGATTCATCTCCAGCTATATTTTATCTCCTAGAACACATTTATTATTTAATTCCATAAGATAAATGGTGATGACTTGGCTTGTTATGATGACTTTTCTTTTATTCGTGCATTTATCAACACCAAATTTTCGATTCTGAGGATGCTTTTATAGCACTGATCAATCAAAGGCCATTGCTCAAGTGGCTTTGGCCTCTTCAACCATAATGTTGCTTGTTCAATTTGTTTTTATCAGATTGATTACAGAAAGCTTAGCTGTTTTTGTGCCTGAATATAGAGCAGAGACTGCCTAACTCAGAGACTTGTTTAAATCTGATAAATTACTAAAAGAGCTCTGTTGGGTTCATTTTCTGTGATGCATTTTTATGTTTATTTTACACTCATTTGTTGTGCAGCATTTAGGTTGTTTTCAATTACTCTCTGTAGTAACACTAAATATCATTGTCATTTTATGCATGTTTCTCCTTCTATTTTAATTTTTTTCCTTAAAGGTTTTCCTTAAGAAAGAAGTACAATTGAGTGAAATTGTGTGAATATTTTTAATATCCATGGTACACAGTGCCAAATTACTTAAAAAAGAAAGCTGTGCTTATTTCCATTCCCAATATACAGGTAACTATCCTGTTCTCTGTCCTCTTGTCTTAATCAGAACTGCTTTACATGGTCAGTTAACCCCTCTTCAAGCTGACTAAAGTGCCAGAGTGCTTATACATAAAGTGAATATTTTTAATTTTAATTGTAATTTACAGATGAATTAAAAATGTTTTAGTTTATTTATATATTTTTGAGAGAGAGAACACACACACACCTGCAGAAGTAGGAGAGGGGCAGAGAGAAGGAGAGACAGAATCCCAAGCAGGCTCCACACCATCAGCACAGATCCCAGTGCAGGGCTTGAACTCACCAACCGTGCGATCATGACCTGAGCTGAGATCAGGGGTTGGAGGCTTAATGGACTGCACCACCCAGGAGCCCCTACAGATGAATTGAAACATATAGGACAAATGTAACTATATTCAGAGGAACTAAGAATAAAATTATATATAGAAGAACTCTTTTTTCTCTTTTGTAGTTTGAAAACAGCATAGGGGCCCCTGGGTGGCTCAGTTGGTTAAGCGTTTGACTTGATTTCAGGTCAGGTTATTGTCTCACAGTTTCTTGAGTTTGAGCCCCACATCGGGCTCTACAGTAATAGTGCAGAACCTGGTTGGGATTCTCCCTCTCCTTCTGGTCCTCCCTATTTGCACTCTCTCTGTCTTTCTCAAAAATAAACAATAAATAAATACAAAACTTTAAAGAAAACAACAGAATAGAAAAATGAGTTAATGAGAACTACCTTGCCTACTAGAAACAGCTAGGACTCCTACATAAACATGTAACAACAAAAAACAAAGTTAAATGCAAACTTGATCTTGAAAGAAAGGGTGATTCCATTTTGCAAGAAGTGCTGAGCTGCTACCATAGCAGGTCCGGATAGTGAAAGGTAAGAGTAGAAATTTTTTCTTGGAAATGGGCCTATGTTCTAGGCCTTTAGACAGAGCTGGGAGAGAGGGATTCAGGTGCAGATGATTTATTCAAGAATGCTCTTCAGGAAAGCCCATAGAGAGCAAATGAAGCAGGTCAGGAGAAGGGAAAGCCTTGGCATAACCCATAGGGAAGACTGTGGAGTATAAAAGTATTTACACTTTATAGCCTGACTTCACTCGGACATTGGCTGCGGCCTGGGGTGTGGCAGCCAGGTGCCCTCCGATCAGATGGCTCCTCTCAACCAAAAGCCATTTGTTAAGGAAAAGGGGTGGCATTAAGTCATGAGAAGTCCATACTTACAGCAGCTGGGGGATTGATATCCTGGTGTGCTAAAAGGCATCTGTGGGGGACTAGAGTTCACTGCAAGAAACTAACATTGGAGCTGTCACTTCGGAAAGCTCATGAGCTCATAAAAGAAAGCAAAATACCCCACTTATTGACTCAAAGAAAACAATGAAGCCTATCTGTCTCTCCCTGTGATTTTGGTTGGAAAACAGAAAAGAAAAGAAAAAAAAAAAGCCTTTCATGAAAAATACAAATCTCAAGCCTCCTCCTCGCATGGATAAGAACCAGTCTAAATTACTCACATATTAAGGTAAAAGAAGAGCCCAGAAATTAATATAAAAACTGATGCTGGCTCGGTAATACCATTATAAAGCCCAGCGGGAAGCAACGTCATGTTTTCTCTTGATTTTTTCAGTACCCCAAATACGTAGTTGGATGATGACTGTCAGGACACTGAAAAGAAGCTGTCAGTGAAAGACAAAGTCCATGTAAAGAGACAACTCCTGTAAGATGAGTCAGTAGAGACTCTACTGACAAGAATTAAAAATGAAATATTAGCTAGATGGTGAATAGCACTTTCCCTGTCATAAAGAATTTTTGAAATATTTGCTTTTGCAAACCCTCCCACTGTTTTTTTTAAACATGACTAAGTTAATTGATTACTGAATTTCCTATCTAAAAAATGGTACTGTGTATTTGTTTATATGTATATTTCTGTGGGAGTATATATATGGTTAAATGCGTAGACCTTGAGTTCACCCCCTGGCGTCAATTTTGCCTGCTTTTCAGAGTCCAGAGCTCTAATGCAACCCACGCTTTGGTCAGAGTGAAGGCAGCTGTGCCTGGCTCTGGGGAAGGGCTGATCTGGTTTCTGCCTCATCCTGGAAAGAGAGGAGTCTGATGTGCTCAGTTCTAGAGCCTTTCCATAAAACTGGAGTGTAAATTGGCCCAATCAAGTTGGTTCATCCTTAGCCAATGTTCATCTTTCCTTTTTCCTGCCCTTGCCATTACTGTTTGTTCAAACGTTACCTGTATTCAAAATTATGACATCACTTGTCTGCTGTTTCTTCACTTGTTCATTCTCTTTGTTTTTGTGTGTTTATTTCTTTATTGGGACATTCATGGAGTTGCAAGTGATTGATTAGAGATTAAAACGTGCCAAATTTAAGTGGAATTCGTTGTCCTTATTTTCTGTATCAATATTACCAGAGGGCTGTTTATTACTCATAACAAATCACTAGATTTTGTTTATTTGGGCACTCCTCTAAGTCACCTGTGCTTTCTAGATCATTAACCTATGATTTTAGTTTTATTATTTCCACCCTTCTGCTTGTATTTTCCTTATTTTACTTTTGTTTCCCTATTTTTAATGTTTATTTATTTATTTTGAGAGTTAGAAAGAGAGAGAGAGCACACAAGCATAAAGAGGAAGGGAGAGAGAGAATCCCAAGCAGTCTCCACCCTCAGCACAGCACTGCCACAGGGCTTGATACTCAAAAACCTGGAGATCTTGACCTGCGCTGAAATCAGGAGTTGGACACTTAATGGATTGAGCCATCCAGGTACCCCTCCATAACTTTTTATATTGAAATATTAGCTCATGAATTTTATTCTTTCATTTGTTTTTAAATGTAATGGTTTAAGGCTAGAAATGTCTATGATATGCATATATATGTATATACATATATATGTATATACATATATATGCATATCATAGTTTTTTATAAGAATATTTCTACTACTGTTCAGTTCTAAAGAGTTTCTCATTTCTATTATAATTTCTTCTGTAACTGATAGAATATTAAAATACATTTTAATTCGTTTATGTAGTTATATATGAATGTATCTTTTTTTTTAGAATCTCTAATTGATTTGCATTGTGGTTAAAGGTTTGTGGAGTATATGAAACTAATTTTTTCACATTCATTAACATTTATTTACTTTGTGCCTTGTCAGATGGCCAATTTTGAAAAATATTTAAGGTATTCTTGAAAAAATGTGTATTTCTGATAGGTAAGTGTAAACCTTGTTTATCTATTAGTAAGATGATACTTCTTAATGTTATTATTCAACATTTCTAAATCATTACTCTTTTTTTAAGGTTGCCTGCCTAACAACTCTCAGTAGAGGCTATCACTTTCTCCTACTTTGAATTAGGATTTGAAAAATTGTCCTCGTAATTCTGACAATTATTATCTATTTTAAAACTGTTTACTGAATCAGACATGATCATATTTTTCCATCTTGAGAATTGTTCCTGTTAACATTGTCTTCAACGATGCTTGAGATTTTCTATAGAAGCAATCATGCCGTTTGAAAATAGGAGCAATTCATTTTTTGTTTCTAATATTTTGCCTGTTACATGTTTTATTTATTTTTATTTCATTATTATCCTGCCCAGGTATTTCAGTAAGATATTCAATAAGTGCAGTAACAGTGAACATCTTTGCCTTGGTCTTAATCTTATGGGAAAAGCATTCATTCTTTTACCATTAAGTGGAATACAGTATTAGCTGTGGTTTTTCAGTATATGCTCCTAACCAGTTTGAGGAATCTCCCATCCATTCTTATCCACTGAGAGTTTTTAGCATAAGTGGATTCAATTTCGTTAAATATGTTTTTCTGCAAATAATAACATTGTCAAATGCCCCCTTCCACCTATAGTCAGTTGATGTGTTGTATTATATTGAAAGGTTTTTAAACGTCAAGTCAGGTTTACATTTTTTTAGATAAACCTCACTTGGTATTGATGTATTAGCATTTTCATATATTGTTGGATCCTGTCTGTTAATATTTTGAAGATTTCTGCATCTTTATTCATGAAGGATAGTGTGGTTTTCTCATGTTTTGTCTACTTTTGGTATCTGGGTGATACAGGCCTCATAAGGTGAATTGGGGAGCATTCTCTGCTTTTCTATATTCTTGAACAGTATGTGTAGAATTGGTTTTATTTATTCCTTAAGGTTTTGGTATCACATACAAGTAAAACTCTCTGGATCTGAAGTTTTCTTTGATGGAAAGCTTTTAACTACGAATAGAATTTCATTAATAGGTTCAGGATTATGCAGTTTATCTCTTCTTGAGGAATATCTAATAGTTTGGACACTTCAAAGTATTGGTCATTTCATCTGAGTTGTCAATTTATGGGTATAAAATATTTTGCAGTGTTCCATTATTATCTTTTGAATGTCAGTCTTCAGTGATGATACCACTTTCATTTGAGAAACTTGTTATCTGTGTTTTCTTGCTTTTTTTCTTCATCACTGTAGCTAACTGAAGTTAATCAGTTATACTGAGCTATGTTTTCACCAAATTGAAAATGAAATAAAGTCTCCATTTATTCATATCCTTCAACAATAAGGCCAGGTTGGCAGGTGATTGTGGAAACCTTAGGTGATTCTCGGTCTTTAATTATGAACCTGAAGCTTGAAAGTGTTAATTTGCTATAGTGGATAATTACATCTTAAAAGAGCACTGTTTTTCCATTTTAATGCCTTATGATTTCAGTTCTTGAAAGAGTGAAGTAATACTGGAAAATACTAATGGCAGTGGAGAACCTGCATTAATTCCAATGAGATAGTTTATATTCTCCAATCATTTCTGATGAGCCAAGAGAAAATGTAAAATATCTGCATTTATTACAAACAATTTAGCTTACTGATTATTATGATTTGCATTCTATTTACATATTTGCTTTTCAGAGCTAAATTGATACCAACATCAACCATACAAGAATTTCTGGTAATTAAGTTAGAAATAATTAGTTCATCTCCTATTACCGGATGTGCCAGTATGTTTTCTCCCCTTTAGGCTGGGGAGACAGTACTTTACAGCTTACAATACTTTATCCTTATCAGGACCCTCAATGAAGCTGAGGCTATGGTAGGAAAAAAATAGCCATGTCTTTGATCCTCAGCAAGGAGTAGATATATCTGACCAGAAGATGGCTTTATATATTATGATGATTTCTCCGTACTGTATTGTATTTTATAATCAAAATCACTCTGTTTATTGAATTTAAGTTACAAGTTCAATAACATGCTAGACCTGTCCTTAAAGGTTTAATAGTATACCAGAGCCATAATCCTGGAGATTGGAGGACTCTTTAGGGGACCAGGTCCAGCTCAGTGCACCCAAGCAAAACTTACATCCTCAGGGCTGGTGTTGGCCACATCCCTGGATCTTGTCACATAGTCCGTGCGTATTAAATGCGGTGTTTTTTTTTTTTTTAATCTCATGGAAGGGATTATCCACATCTGAAGACTTCTTTTAATAAGATTACTGTCACACGTATTTGATTTTAAGCCTGGATATCATAAAATGCATCATTCTTGACACTGTACTGAAATTTGTCTCCTCATACCCTTGACCCTTCTGTGCTATTTATGCCTCCTGAAGATGAGCAAAGTTACTTTAATCCCTTCTCAAATCACACCCCCCCCCATAAAATCTTTCCAAAGACAGTTACCAAATGACTTTTTTTTAACTCCCTGATTCCTCAGATTTTTCTCCAGATATAATGCTTTAAAGAGCACTCATTATTTGACTTCTTTTTTAGTTATATGAGGATTTATGGTTACTATATATTTTATATATATAAATTATCATTATATATATATATATAAAATACAGTAGCCCATCCAAAGTAAAAGGGTAAGTTTCTGAAAACTCCTCTGTAAGCGTATTAAGAACAAACATAACTATGTCATAAAATGAAAAGGATAAGTGGGGCTTAAGTAATAATAAATAAGTTTTATCTAACTAACCCAGGAGAACTTTTTTTCAGTGGTTGTATTTTGTAGCTCATCATCCAGAATTATATATCCCCTAAAACTACAGAGGCAATTTCTCTGAAGTTGCTTTTCTGAAATAGGTTCTTTTATTAATAGAATCATATCCCCCCAAAATAGATATATTGACGTCTGAACCCTGGTATTTGTGAATTTGATCTTATTTGGAAACAAGGTCTTTGTAGGCATACATGAATTAAATGAGGTTGTTGGGAGTGCTAATTGCATACAACTGGTATTTTGTTTTGTTTTATTTTCTTAATTTTCTTAATGTTTTTATTTATTTTTGAGAGAGAGAGAGAGAGAGAGAGAGAGAGAGAGAGGGAGAGGGGAGAGGGAGAGGCAGACACAGAATCACAAGCAGATTCCAGGCTCTGAGCTATCAGTGCAGAGCCCGAGGCGGGGCTCCAAGTCATGAACCCTGAGATAACGACCTGAGCCGAAGTCAGATGCTTGGCCGACTGAGCCACCAGCTTCCCCTATAATTGGTATTTTTCTTTAAAGTGTTTATTTATTTATTTTGAGTGAGAGAGAGAGTGTGCACACTCAAGGGAGGGAGAAGCAGAGAGATAAAGGGAGATAGAGAATCCCAAGCAGGCTGTGTGCTATCAGTACAGAGCCTGACATGGGGCTCATATCTCATGACCCATGAGATCATGACCTAAGCCAAAATCCAGAATTGGACGCTTAACTGACTAAGCCACCCAATTGCCCCTAACTGGTGTTTTTTATAAGAGGGACATTTTGATACAGACACATGGGGAGACTATCATGTGAAGATGGAAGCAGAGACTGGAGTGAAAAAGCATCCATAAGCCAGGAAACACCTGGAACTAATAGAAGCTGGATGGAGGAAGCAAGGAAAGATACTCTCCTAGAGGCTTTGGAGGCAGCAGGGACATGCTGACATCTGGATTTGAGACATTCAGTCTCTACAACTGAGAGATTAAATTTCTGTTTTAAGCTACCTATTGTGGTCATTTGTTATGGCACATTGTTATGGGAATCTAATACAGGGTCAAAGTATTCATTGGCAAAACAACTCAATTGCTGCATTAATTTGGGCTCTTGTCTTCAAAAATTAGATTTATCATGCTGTACTCTAATTTTATCATCTTCTTGAGGTGATCGGCTAGGGACATATTCTAACTGGGGCTTTTATACTTCTGAAGTTGGCCATAAATGGCTAGTGTCAAAACTGGAACAAGACAAGCTTTACAGAATAAAGGTGGATAGTGGAATATAGAGCTGAGCCCCAAGAAGCAACATCTTTTTGGGTTTCCATTTGGTTGGTCTAATGTACTGGAATATAACCATGGTTGAAGGTAGCCTTCCATTGTTTGGGGATAGCGGTATCTCTTCAGTTTTCTAGTTTTTATTTACTAGTAATACTGAATAGGTGAGGAAAAGAGGGACATTGCATGAAATAATGACATTTTTAAGAAAATAAGAACTACTGCTCTGGCAGTGAACTATGGGATAAATGAGAGTAAAGAGACAGTGGAATCCAGGAAACAAACACTAGGATTGTTGTTGCAAGACTCTAATGGTGTAAAATGAGAACCATAATCTACAGGAAAGAAACTATAGCCAATCTGATTTCTAGAGAAAGCAAATTTAGTACTGGAGGATCTATGAACCATTTTCAATATATTAAGAAAAAGAGAGAGAGAGAGAGAGAGAGAGAAATTCTTAACATTTATTCATAGTAAGACTGATAAACTTTTAAATTTTTCAGGTTTATTTGGTTTTATCTTAAATGAAATGAACTTAGTTTTGAAACCTTGAATAACTAATGGGAAAAATAAAATGTTTTAATACCAATTCATTTTTAACGAGCAAAGCAGTGTGTTAGGGGAAAATTACATAAAGGGTTTTTAATGGTGGCAGCTCAGGGTCATTGCCTTAGGCCTGGTTCATTCTCCACAGTGCATGTTCCTTAGTCGCCTGATATCCTGCTGTCTGCTCAATCAGCAATGTCAATTAGAGGAAGAAACAGAACCAAGGTTATTCTTGCTTCAGAATTAAGAACAATTTTATTTTCAGAGAAATACATAATGACTTCTCTAAATTCTATGAGGATATGTACATATAAGAGTTAAAAGAATTCCAAAAGTGATGTACCCTATTTATTGCCAAAATATGAAGCTAATTTATATTCATTTATACTGAAAGTAGGACACACTTGACAGCTATTAATCCATACAGTAATTAACATTAGCTTTGCAAGCTGAAGATAATATAAAAAGCTTATGCTGTGATATAAAATGTTTCAATGGATCATAATTAACACACAACTTGAGTTTCTGATTAACCATTTTTCTTAGATTGTTTTATAGGCTATGCCTAATTAATGAAAATGAATATAAAATTTTTGTACTATATGCTGGAAGTCCAAAAAAAAAGAATTACTATAATTTCATTTTGCTATTATTCTTCATGTATTGATTAAAATTTGAGTGGTTTCATAAGGGATTACTATTACCACAAAGTCTTATTTCATTAAAAAAAAAACAAAAGCAATGTCTTGCTTTCTTTCTAGAAGTCTAAAGAACATATTATGAGTGTTGCTATAGAAAAATTTAATTATTAAATCATATTTAATAAAAACTAAATACATACAGAATTGTCACTCACTGACTACTTTTTTGTAGAAAACTATTTGAATTTTTTATATTCTCTAAAAATCTATGCCTGCATTTTAAGAAAACATTAAAAATGTAGATGCTGAAAATCATGTCTTAACAGATAACATCGAAATCCTTAAATAACTGTTTTTTAAAAATGAAAGATGTGTGGTAATTTACTACTACTAAAATTGCTATAATATTGTTCTTGTATCCAAAATGCCCCCTTTAAAACACCTAATATGACCTAATTATTTTATTTGAAATACTATGAATGCTGACCAAATTTCTTTTGAATATGAACATCCTTTTGTGAAATGACTGAAATAATGAGGATATTGTCTGTGAAAAAGTAACTCAAATTCTTTTACTTGTGGTTTCATAGATGATAGATAATAAGCCAAGGTCTGGATTCCTCTCTTATGTGGGACAGAGAATATTATTCTATTTCACGAGGACAAATTGCATTCCTGGTCTATTTAGTCACATTAAATGAATACCACTTTTTCAAAGAAGAATTTATATAAAGTCATAAATTATTAGTACAGAACAACTCAAACCACTACAAAACTCCGCTGATTAGCAATGAATTTGAGGTATTGCATGTTTTTATCCTTTTTATCGTTTTAATCAGATTAATTTTCCAAGTCCTCAATTATCTATTCATAGCTCTCTGATTACCATTCAACCTAGATACTAATTTACACACTAAAATCAGTCAATCCCTTCAGGACTCACATGAACATCTGCAGGGCAAAAGTCATTCAATGCATTTTAGCTTGGAGTCAAGGGCTATTGCTGAAAGAACATAATATCCCTTTGGTTTGAATTTATATCTAGATTTTAAACAACCATAACAGCCCCATTCTTTCTAAAATGATCTTGCTTAAGCAAAAAATCATCTGTATATCAATTTATTGGTAAAATTTCTGTGATGGCATTCTTCAGATTATTTCAGCAAGTGCTAGGATTGATTGACCATTTCGGTGAAAGTCAGCCAGTGGGAATGGAAATCATAGAAGTACAAAGGACTCTAGCATTCCTTCTCTATCAGTGAGGGTTATGTTCCTGGAAAGCATCACTGAAACACAAGAGGGAGCTAATTCATTCTAATGGATTATATGTGAACATGGAGCCTTCCTGTCCAGAATTTGGGAACATCAACACAAGCCTTGCTCTCAGGCAGAGTGTGTCCTCACAAGAAACTCTTCCTTTCTCACATCACAACCTCCAGTCAGTTTTTTTGGTTCTCTGGTTCTTTTAACTTCCTTGCTCTACCTGAAATCTCTGCCTTTCTTCCATTTCAAACACCTCTTGGATCTTGACAGTCTTCACAATTACATGGTGGGAAATAAGCTAAGCCTCTTTCTTTTCCCATTGGCTTTGACCTTAAATATTCATACACTTGGGAGGTACCCAAGATTGCCTAAAGGGGGCATGGGCTTGGACACCTGAGATCCTGTGTCTACACAAAGTCCTTCCCATGGATTTTCTCTCTCACCTCACCTTCCCAGTTGCGCGCGCTCTCTCTCCCCAAAAGAAGTATATACGCACCTCCTGGCCACCCTGAGTCTTGCTATGCTGCATTTTTATGTGTATAAATATCTCCAAGGTGCCAAATAAAGGGATAATTCCAACTGTTTTTCATTTCAGTAAGACCTATTTTCTATCTTTTGAGAGAGACTAAATTTTCTCTCTTACGTAGAAACTAAAAGAGAACCAGTGGTCTTAGGATTTGTATTAACACAAATATTTTCATTGAAAAATGTATTCAGTCTTTTCATGATAGAAAGCAATTCTAATTTGCCTTCTTGGTTAGACAATGAGGACTAGGTTTGCCAATTAGCCCATATGGTAGATATATTTGAAATTAACAGAGCTACATGTGCAGCTCCAAAGTTTTCCTGAAAATATATTTAAATCATGTGATGAAAATTTATTTATGTATATGCATATTTGTGTATTGAGATTAAAAACAATTTGTCCAAATTATCCAAATATTTTAAACACATTTCTTTCTAAGGGGAAAATTAACAGGTATAGTATACTTCTAAGAAACTAAAAATGTCTTTAGTTTGACTTTAGATTGACTTTAATAACTGGGGAAGAAATCTTTGTACATTTCTTTGCCTCCACAAAATTGAAAGGATGGGCAAATAAAATTGCCAGAAAATAAATTAATAAAAATTAGCTTGTAATGATCAATCACTGTGTGATTTCTAGCCTATAAATCCAAAGTCATTCAAATCATTGAATGAAATATTATAATGAAACACCTTCCATTCTCATTTACATAAACACGTTTTCTCAGCGTTGGCATCTAAAAAATATATTGCTATAAAAGTCATTACATACTTGGGCTTCATTCTAGCAATAAGTATTAGGTTTTTCCTGTCATTAAGAAAAACATTTCCCAGTGATTAGTCATTAGCAAAATTTATAGCATTTTATGTTGTTCTTTTATTAATCACCTACTATTAATAATTGAAATGAAAACTCAATTTACATAATTTCTTTTAAAACTTGGAGGCTTCTAATCATAGAAATAAAAATTGCATTTCAAGTGTAATGTAGAGTATGATGAAAGGTTTTTCATTCCAGGGATGTATGATACAGGATTAGTGAAAGATGCTAGCATAAAACTCTGGTATGGAAATCAAGTGTTAGCACAGATTTTAAATGAAAAGGAGACATCAAAAAATTACCACCTGTTAAAGAAGTGCTTATTCGTGTACTTTTAATTTTTTTTTAACATTTATTTATTTTTGAGACCGAGAGAGACAGAGCATGAACGGGGGAGGGGCAGAGAGAGAGGGAGACACAGAATCGGAAGCAGGCTCCAGGCTCTGAGCCATCAGCCCAGAGCCTGACGCGGGGCTCGAACTCACGGACCGCGAGATCGTGACCTGAGCTGAAGTCGGACGCTCAACCGACTGAGCCACCCAGGCGCCCCTCATGTACTTGTAAAAGGATGATTATTATTATTGGGGTGCCTGGGTGGTTCAGTCAGTTGAGTGTCTGACTTCGGCTCAGGTCATGATCTCACGGTCTGTGAGTTGGAGCCCCATGTCAGGCTCTGCTGGCAGCTCAGAGCCTGGAGCCTGCTTCAGATTCTGTGTCTCCCTCTCCCTCTACCCCTCCCCGCTCATGCTTTGTCTGTCTTTCTCTCTCTCAAAAATAAACAAACATTAAAAAAATTAAAAGGATAATTATTATTATCAACATCACTGTGTCATTATAGTGTATTGTATACATGTGAAATCTAAATGTAATCTTCAAATGTCAAATACAATATAATATGTTGGGAATTATATACTTTGGGAGTATTTAAGTTCATGATTCAAATTGTTAGATGGCAGCCTAAAGTTTTGAACCTTATCATGAGATAGAATAACCATCTCCTTCCTAAACTTGAACTACAAGACCATTTTTAATCTAGTCATAGGAAATGTCATAAAAGTGGCCAAGCCACCTCTTTTCCTTCCTTTAATCTTACCAAACTTGACTTTTGAAAAATGATTTCTATTGAGATATAACTGACATAGAGCATTATATTATTTTCAGAGGTACAACATAATGATTTGATACATTGTAAAAGGATCACCATGGTAAGTCTAGTTAGTATCTATCAGCATATATAGTTCTACTTTCTTCTTTTGATGGGAATTTTAAGATCTACTCTCTTAGCAACTTTCTTTTTTTTTTTAATTTTTTTTCAACGTTTATTTATTTTTGGGACAGAGAGAGACAGAGCATGAACGGGGGAGGGGCAGAGAGAGAGGGAGACACAGAATCGGAAACAGGCTCCAGGCTCTGAGCCATCAGCCCAGAGCCTGACGCGGGGCTCGAACTCACGGACCACGAGATCGTGACCTGGCTGAAGTCGGATGCTTAACCTACTGCGCCACCCAGGCGCCCCTTAGCAACTTTCAAATACAGAATAAAGTATTGTTAACAGTAATCATCATGTTGTACATTACATCCCCAGGATTTATTTACTTTGCAACTGGAAGTTTGTGCCCTTTGACCCCCTTCACCCACTCCCATCCCCTCATCGGGCAACCACAAAGCTGTCCTCTGATTTCTGAATTTGGTTATTATTGTTGATTAAGACTCCACATATAAGTGAGATCATATGGTGTTTGTCTTTCTCTGTCTTACATATTTTATTCTTGACTGTCAAAACACAAAAGAGGTTTACTTTCTCTCTCTTTCTCTCTTTCTTTCCTCTTTTTTCTCCCTCCCCCTCTATGAATGGGACTCAGCATAAAGAATGTGTATAAAGCCTACACACCTTTTTGTATCCACTGTTTCTTGTTACAATTCAATGCAAGGTGATTAGCCACTTATCAGTCTGGATTTATTTAATTATTAACAAAATTAAAATTTATAGTAGATATTTATTTCCTGGGGTTCTAATTTATGATGAAAATGTGGGCTTTGTGTGGGGTTTGTTAACTAAATTTAATTATGATGCTGGATTCTGTCTTTAGGCATTTCCTAAACTCTTTAGAAGAAAAGCTTAATATTAAAATAAAATCATAAAGGAAGTAATTATTTGTTCTAAAAGCAGATTTGTGTCTGTACCTTTGTACTTTAATAGAAGAGATTAGCTTGCCAAGGAGACAGGTTGTATGATTATTATATTCTGAACTTGCCCTCCTTAACCTCAGTTGATATATGCAAAGGAGGTGTTGATAATGAAACAGAAGATAGGACCCTTCATATTTATAATTATTGCTTATTATGTAAATTTTGAGCTAATTTAAGAACCATATTAGGATAATTCATCTTAATAGAGCTACTTAATAAGTACATCTTAATTGCCCATTGGCCTGGTTTATAAGTAAGATTTAAACTTTAAACTCTGATGATGATTTCACCTTGATTTTCTTCCATGTTATGAATAAGTAGAAGTGCAATGATATTTTAATTTTTATAAAATTTGACAAAATATTTACATTTTCATTTAAAAGTCAAAATTTATTTTTTTCATTTTTTTTTAATGTTTATTTTTGAGAGAGAGGCAGACAGCCAGACAGAGCGCTAGTGGGGAAGGAGCAAAGAGAAAGGGAGACACAGAGTCTGAAGCCTGCTTCAGCACAGAGCTGTCAGCACAGAGCCCAACGTGGGGTTCGAACTCACAACCTGTGAGATCATGACCTGAGTTGAAGTCAGACGTTTAACCGACTGAGTCACCCAGGCACCCCCAAAAGTCAAAAAAATTTAAAAAGAGTAGTTAAGTTTTTTTGCAAATAGTTATTCTCAACATATGAAGCTAAATACTATTTTTTGGAGGCTATTTTATTTTGTTTTTTCATACTCTCAGTTGATTTTATTCAATTGAAAAAACAAGGAAAAAAATCAAACAGATAATGTAGAATACTTTAGATCTTTCTTTCTTCAAAGGGAAAACAGATCTAAACAGCTTTTCACTGTTACACTACATAATGGTTTTTCTGATATTCTGAATTTCTTGCAAATATCAATGGTATAATTATTAATAATAATGTTCACCAAGTATATGGCTAAGCACTTTATAGACATTTTTGTCATTTAATCAAACAACACTCCATGAGTTTGATTCTCTTATACCGAATTTAAGTAAATTGTTTAACACTGTACCACATGTAACAGGCATACCCAAGATGTAAACAAATGCCTGAATGTTCTGAAGAGTAAACCCCACTTCTAAGTTTCCACTATAAAAAAAAAACTATTTGAGTTTCAAAGGTCAGATTTTATAGTCATTTATTCATAAACCCAAATTTAAAGATGGACTGTTGGTGACCTCCTGATATGTTTCAGCAAGAATTCAGATTCAGTGCTATAAAACTGATATTTTCCTTTCTGTGCTATATTCCATAGGCTAAATGTTTCTTTTCTTTTCTCTTTTCTTTTCTTTTCTTTTCTTTTCTTTTATTTTATTTTCTTTAAATTATGGATGACTAAGGTGCACCCAGGTGATTCAGTTGGTTAAGTGTCTGACTCTTGATCTCAACTCAGGTCTTGATCTCAGGGTTGTGAGTTCAAGCCCCACATTGGGCTCCACACTGGACATGGAGCCTACTTAAAAAAAAATTATGGATGACTGAAACATGCAGAAAATTACTTAATAAAATTAGTAATTGGTCCCTTATCACTCACTCTTTTGTTTGGTAAATGCAAACAGCCATGGACTTTGTTTTCTTCAGATCAATCTAGGAGAATTTTAAGCAAAAGAGCACTTTTATAATAGCACCCCTACCTACCCAATAATTACAATGTTGCAGTATGCATAAACTGCATAAACTGATTTGTCATTCAACACAAATCAATATAATTTAATTTGAATAGGATGAATATAATTTAATTAGGATATTTTACAATTTAATAGAATTGGATGGAATGGAATGGAATGGAATGGAATAGAATAGAATAGAATAGAATAGAATAGAATAGAATAGACAGACCAAACAATATTAGTTAATCAAAATATGTTCAAATTTTTAACCAACATGTGGAAAACCAGCCAAAATTTTCATGTTCCCTTCACTTTCCTTTACTGACAAGCAGGATTTAAACATTACCTGTACTCTGTTCAGATGGCCACTAGCAATGTCTCTGTACCACAGAGCTATGGTTGTTATTTAATAACTAAGGGCAAATAAGAAATTGTTATTGTAATCTGCTGAGATTAACATACCAGGTAGTATGAGAGAGAGTGTTCTATTTAATTACATTTTCTAGTGCAGAGTTGGACCTAAGTTGAAATCCAATTTTGTTTTTTTTCTGTTTGGGGGAAACAAAAGACATCTCTCTCTCTCTCTCTCTCTCTCTCTCTCTCTCTCTCTCTCTCTGTCTTTTCAGTGGAATGCTAGGGAACAGATTCCTAAGGAAAAGTAGGATCATCCAGGGGATTAATATATGTTATTAATTTCCTTTCAACATAGGCCCAAAGATCTTGACCAAATCTACTTAATAAAAATAATTGTAGTTGATCTTATTAAAAGGAAAATATAATTAATTTGAGGAATGGTTTAATTTTCCATCATTAATATGTACCAATTTACAGTGTCCTGAAGATGGGGGGGGGGCATTATGCGTATTTTATTTTATTTTGCTATTTTTGTATTTATGTGTTTAGTTGTATACTTATTATGACTAGGAGATCATATAAATTCTCAAGTACTATTGGGAATTACCTCAGGAAGATGCAGAAAAAAAAACTGTTGATACAAGAGAAAAAAGAAAGAAAAAATAATAGTTTCAGATACAAAAACCTTGAGGAGGCCAGAATGAGTGGAATACAGTAGAATAGAAAATAGTTTAGCCTGTTGATATGTCTAGGAGGTAGAGTACAGATTTAAGGGTTGGGTGACATTTGAACTTGGTCTCATAAAATTATCCTGCTCATTGGTTCACATTCTACAATCAATAATAAAATATTATGGTTAAGAATGATTAATAATTCCATAAAAGTACATGCTTTTAAACATATTAGCTTGGACTGTTTCCTGGTTAGAATTCTTCACAATATTGAAAAGTTGAATCAAAGAGGAAAAAGTTCATTGCTGTTAATACAAAGAAATACATGTTTTACCAGGTGTATTTTCATTCACATTAAAAGCTAAATTACTTAATTTTACAATCTATATTATAAACTTTTATATATTTATTGTATTTATTATATATTGTTATATATTATATTATATTATATTATATTATATTATATTAATTTTTAAGTAGGCTCCACACCCAGCACAGAGCCCAATGATTTGGGCTTGAACTCAAGACCCTGAGATCAAGACCTGAACTGAGATCAAGAGTCAGACACCTCACAGACTGAGCTACCCAGGTGTCCCTTTTATACATTATTTTTTAAGTTTTATTTATTTATTTTGAAAGAGAGAGAATATAAATAAGAATAGGGGAGGGACAGAGAGTGAGGGGGAGAGGGAGGGAGAGAGAGAGAGAGAATCCCAGTGTGGAGCCTAGTATGGGGACTCTAACCCACAAACCATGAGATCATGACCTGAGCTGAAACAAAGGGTTGGATGCTTAACCGACTGGGTCACCCAGGCACACCAAAAATGTTAAATAGTTTTAAGTAAAATATTTATTTTTTACACGTTTCAATGTTAATTTGTATATTCAGAGTCCATGAATCTTTACATATTCCTGAAATATATTGTGTTTATCTGATTATTGTCATCTCTCTTTTTTGCCATTTTTACGTATTTGAACATATTTGTTCTATTTTGGTGAAAGGTTTGAAGTCTTCTAATAGTGCTACTAAACACTGCATTTCTTTTTTGTGGCTTCTTTCTTTTGTAAACATACCTGACAGCGGTTAACCCACAAGTAGTAACGCTGAGGCTGTACCTAAAAATTACCATCACAACACTGCTATGGCCCTGAGCTTTCCAGGTTTCAGACATTCATTCATGCTGTTTCATTGCCCCATTGCAGAGACAGATTATACTTTCTTGACTGCTATGTTCAAAATTTAAATGATTAGCTGTTTTTCGTAGTTAATAAAAGGAAGAAAATAGCTAAATTTATCATAATGCAAAACTTTTCACTAGAATGATTTTATAAAAATTCTCAAAGAAGAATGAATAAATGGAAGCTTGGTGACTTAATTCTTAAAATCTATTAAATCTCTGAGTATTTTTATCTTCATAACGATTTTATTTTATTTTATTTGTTTTAGAGAAAGTGTGTGTGAGTGGAGGAGAGAGGCAGGGAGAGAGAGAGAGAGAGAGAGAGAGAATCTTAAGCAGGCTCCACACTGAGTGTGGACTCAGGGATTGATCCCATGACCCTGGGATCATGACCTGAGACAAAATCAAGAGTTAGATGCCAAACTGACTGAGCCCCCCAGGAGACCCTCATAACTTTTTATTCTAGTTAATGCTGGAACATCTCCTATGGCTCAGTCCATCTTCCACAGTAGGGAAATTTAGAATGCTTTCCCTGCAGAGAGCTTTGGTAAGTCCCTAACAGTCTTGATAGGTATAAACAATGTAATTTCAATCCTGAACTGTCTTCTGCAGTTTTCTTGGGACTGAGGAATTTCCTGGAACCAGAACTTTAGCAGTATAACTGGATGATCCCTAGCCAACTGAAATGGGTGACCAATGGATATAGTAATCGTGGGTGTTAAGTGTTTTAAAGATGTCTTAGTGGTAATAATCTCAATAATTGATATATTTGTATTTTATTCATATAATAAAGTATATTTACGTTACAGAAAAGACATACTTCCCTCTGTACTGCTGGAAGCAACCTCTGATAAGGTTGTGGGGTTTGGGTTAACACACAGAAACTCCATCTGACTGAGAATTGGCCCTTACCAAATGGGGCACTCAGAATCCTAGAAACGTATATTCCTTGCATTGTGTCTCTCTTCCCAGTAAATTTCTCCTTTCTTACCCAAGATTCCTGAACTTTCAAAGTTATCATTTCCTTGCTTTTCTTCATAGTTTACTATTTATGATTGCCTCCCTTAGCAAGATGGTCATTTTGTCTGTGAACTTATAGAACTGGAATGTAGTTATTCTTCTTTGTTTTTGTACATCTTCCATATTTTCTATTTTGATTTCATTAAAATAATGTACGCATTTGTTTACTATACAGAGACACTTGCTTTGTTTCCAGTTTGGGGCCATTATGAGTGCTATGAACTTCCTTGTACATGTATTCTGCACATGGTTTCCTTTGAGCTATATACCTAGGAGCAAAAATATTTAGTCATCATGTTTGCACATGTTTGTATTTACTAAATAATGCCTTTTTACCATTTCAGGCTTTGGCCATCAGTTAATGCAAAGTCTCTTTGCTCTATACCTTTTCAGGCACTGCATTCTTTCAACCTTTTTAAGTTTTTCCAGCTAGCGGTGTCTCATTGTGGCTTAAATATTTCCTTTCTCTGATTGCTACTGAAGATGAGCATAAGGAAACTTACCATATCAACTCATTGTTTACCCTTCACTGCCTCTAGGTCGATGATTTAGAGCCCGGTCTCAGAATAGCCTTTGCAGAGAAAAATAAACCTTGCATAGGAAGAAAATACTTTATTCATTAAATGAATTGCAAGATCTGGCTAATATGTATTGGCAGGATAAAGGGAATCCCTGAAAAAGTTGATTTTGAGGGTGTTGTACTAGAAGCGTGAAGATATCAAAATGTGTGGCTGACATGGGAGCAGTCTTCAATGACTTGGGATTTAGCCCTGGAAAGAAATCTGAGCTGGCCCCCGTACTTTCCTGCGGCAACTCCTTGAATGAGGTCCAGATGTCAAATTTGCTTGGCAGGAAGTCAGAGGCTCAAAAAAATAGAAATGTAATGAAACTATAAGATCAGAGATATACCAGATGAGCACATTCCATAACAAGATCCAGAGAAAACTCCCTACTCCATGTCATAAGCAAACTATTGAAGTTTCACTTTGCTTTTCTCCTCTGTTTACACGGTATCTTTAGGTGATTTTACTATGGAGCTACAAGGCACTAGATGCTATAACTGTGCAATGAGCTAGAGCTACATACTGAGCTCTAGATTCATTATCTCCCACCACTTGTTTGGCATGAAAACATGGAGGTACAGCCATTAATCTCAATGAAATACAGATAAAATAAAGCTGTTGAGCTATCTCCTACAGTCTGTTCCCTTGTTAAGCGACACCACTTAACCAATGCACCAATTACTCCATCTCAAACGTGGAAGATACAGTTGATTCTTTTCCCTCAAACTCTATATCTAATTCTTCAGTATATGCTATCAGCACTATTTCCAAATAATAAATTAAAAATGAAATTAGAAATGAATTAAAATAATGAATCAATTAAAAAATGAAATTAAAAAATTTCATCACCATCTCCCTCCCTATAGTCTTGATCCAAGGCCACATAGTTTCCTGCCTCTATTACAATAGTGGGTCCCTTAATAATCTCTTTGCTTCCACTTTTTCTATTTCTTTCTATAGCTTTATGTAATGTTTTTAAAGTATTACTGGGTCACATCATGCCTCTACTCTAAAGTGCAAAGGGATTGTCATTAATCTTAGAATAAAAAGAAAAACATTCTGACCATCATCTGCAAGAGCCTATATTATTTACCCCTGCCTATGTCTGGCTTATTTCTTTTCATGATGTTCTTTTTTTTTTTTTTCCCAGTATGCTCTAAAGTGTATGGTTACCTTCCTGGTCTCTAAACACAATTAGCTGGTTTGTATGATTCTTCTTCTTCTTCTTCTTCTTCTTCTTCTTCTTCTTCTTCCTCTTCCTTTTTAATATTTGAATATTTATTTTGAGAAAGATGCAGAAAGAGAGAGAGAGAGAGCACAAGCTAGAGAGGGGCAGACAGAGAGGAAGAGAGAGAATTCCAAGCAGGCTCTGCACTGTCAGCATGGAGCCCAACATGGGACTTGAATCCATGAATTGTGAGATCATGACCTGAGCCAGAATGAAGAGTCAGACAACTTAACCGACTGAGCCACCCAGGTGCCCCTATGGTATGCTTCTTAGTACCAGTAGCTTTTTGTCACATTCAGTGGTGACTGAATTCCCTGATACAGGCTGCCAAGTGGAGTATACATACAATGGAGTTATTCTGCCTCTAGTTGTGGAGACTATACTTTTCCATGTATAGTATTACTTTTATCTGTGTGTGTGAAAGAATACACATGTGTTTTGAAAAAGGTTTATGATGCTCAGCAGGTTTGTCATTCTCTAGCATCTTTTTTTTTTCTTTAGTAATCTCTACATCCAATGTGGGGCTCCAACTCATGACCCCAAGATCAAGAGTTGCATGCTCTACCAACTGAGCCAGTCAGAGACTCCTATTCTCAGCCTCTTTTAATGAAAGTTCCACATGAATGACTCCTTTCCAGAGAGATGCATTTGGTAATTCTTTAAACTTATGTGGAATCCAATCACCTCAGCCTCAGCTGATGGGCTAGTGGTGGACATCTCCAATGGAAGATAATATACAGTCTGATTTGTGCCATATGATGTGACCTGGCTCAAAATCTCAAAAACTTACGTGTAAATTCATTCTGGGTGATGCCTAGGAGAAATGACTGTCCTTTCTCTTATGGAGCTTAAAGGTGAGAAATATCAAGACGGTGACCAGTTGCCAAGATGATCAACTGAAAATAAATAAAAACTTTTAGAATCAAACTTACAATATTATGTGAGATAGACATAATTCTTGGCTCAGGTAGATATAAAATAGAAAGAGTATGAAATAATAAATTTATAATATAAAATAAGAAATAATATCTGGACAAAATGTAAAAGTTGATTCTTCAGAAGAAATTCATATTACATTGTGATTGGTGTATATGTCATTTTAGAAAAAAGATAAACTATCTTAGAAACATGAGTTGAGCATTAATTAACATATCAAACCAATGCTTTATTAAATCTGGTTAGTAACTTTTTTCTTATTTATGTTATATAAGTAGATTTCACATGTGAAATGCTTTGTAAGGAAGACAGTTTCATTAAACTCAACAAATAATTAAATTACATTTTAAAGGTTGAGATTTAATTATATGTGATTGATCATACATTTTCTCAGTTTTATACAAATAAATTTTAGTATTTATCTGGATTAATGTTTAATTCATTTAATCTCCAAAGTAAATTAACTCTGCTTCCCAGAGGCCCCATCTCCAAATGTTATCACATTAGGTCTTCAATATATGAATTTGGGGCTACACATTCAGTCCATAAAAACCTTTTCCTGGATGCCACTGTAAGTCGTCTCTCTAAATCCACAAGAATCCTTCCTTTCCACCCTCCAATGTACCAAAAGAGTATGTTATACTAAAAAAAATAATGACACTTCCTAACATTACATTTAATCAGAATCCTATTATTTGTATGTTAAAAACAGACCCTAAAATAACCAACAAATTTCTTGTAGTAGAAATTAAAAGCACAGACTCAAAATTAGTTTTAAAATACCTTCATAAAATCTTTCATCATATGCCAAAATACATCACAGGAAAGAAGGATGAGAATTCTCACAAACTACATTCCAGTTTCTTCCCACAACTTAAGTAGCTTCATTTCCTTCTGATACCCAAGATAGTCTAAAAGAGTACAGATGAAACCTTTGGAACCCCTCGCAGCATTTGGATTGATGGAAACTCTCTATCAATACATATTGCTGTTTCATTATGATAGTATTGATTTCCTCTTCCTTTCTTCCCTTTATGGTTATACCTTCCATAAATTTATATATTATTGTATTAAAGTATTTGCCAGAAATAACTGTAACTGCAGTAGCCACTGTAAGACATTGGAAAGAATGCATTACTTTTACAGTGGGAAATTAGCTTAGTGTTTTTCAGGTCTCTAACAAAAGTCCTGAGAGTAGTTCATGCACAGATTCATGCAAGACCTTTACGATTTCATCATAGTCTTCAATTTGTAGTGGGTTATTATACAGAGTAATCACTTTCCTCTCTGAGCTAAAGCCCCCATAAGGTAATAACTTTTACATTCAGCTGACAAATCTTATTTTGTATTCATTTCATATAAAATTTGTTTTATTACCTAAATAAAAGTACTTTTCAAATTAACTTTAACTTTTAACTTTTCAGATTAAAGTTACAATGCTATCATGGTAAAAAGCCAAAATCTTTAATGCATTGCAAGCATATAAATTATCAAATATGCAAAACTTCCTTTTTAATGCTATAATATTAATACTATGGGGTTGATGCTCATAAATATTTCTCTGCCTAGTCCAAAGTCTTCTCAGGCTTAAAAAATGCTTATCCATTAAGGAAGAAGTTTATTGCCATCCCAATTAATTTAGAGTACATACTACGGGAGAGTTAGACTAGATGTAGTAACTGGATGGGACACTCTAAACCATAGTTTTAGTGGTTGTGTGAATAATTTTATTACTCCAGGAAGTATGCGATCACTTAGCATATATGTTGGATTTAAGCTACACCTATTCCTTAATCATCTACTTATAAAAATATGCATCTCCATTCTAGTTGACAAAGTAAGTTACATAAATGTCTTTCCCCTAACTCTGAAGACTTTAAAACTTAATAGAATCCCTAACTATATGTATTTAACTTAAGGACTTCTAGCCTTGATTAGTTCTTGCCTTTTTTTTTCCTTCATGTTATTAGTCTCATGGAACACTTAAAGATTAAGATTATATTCAATTGATTTTCAGATATTTTGCATGGTTTTATTTGACAAATATGCTTATTAAACTGATATTTTCCTTGAGTCAGAGAAGATCTTCCAACTTTTGTTTATAATGTTAACTAATTTCTATATATTCTATTGATTTAAAAAATGTGTCAGTAATACCATATAAGTAAGAGGGCTCAAAATAATCATATTTTTCTTATACTAATCTTCATTTGAAATGCTCTATGTTAACTTATCCTTTGGTGGATTATTATGGACTTTACATCAATTCAATGTATTTTAATTAAATGCAGCTATTATTTTCCTTTTAGTGCTCAAATTTTCACAACTTCTTTTGGTTGGCTTCTTTGTGCTTTGTCATGACTCTATTACTATTTGGAAGCATTGTTTTTTCTGACTCAACAAATGTTAACATAAAAATTTTAAAACATGAGGGCTGCCTGGGTGGCTCAGTCAGTTAACCGTCGGACTTCAGCTCAGGTCACGATCTCGCTGTCCCTGAGTTCCAGCCCCGCATGGGGCTCTGGGCTGATGGCTCAGAGCCTGGAGCCTGCTTCCTGTTCTGTGTCTCCCACTCTCTCTGCCCCTCCCCCGTTCAGGCTCTGTCTCTCTCTGTCTCAAAAATAAATGAACCTAAAAAAAAAAAAAGCTGCTGAGGATTCAACTCAGTTTAAAAAAAATTTTTTTAAACATGAATGTTTTTTTATTAATTAATGTTGTTTAAACATTAAAATGTTAACGATTCTGTCTGTAGTAAACTGCCCCCGGCATGGAATCCACTTATTTTATAGGTATCACTGGTTGTCAATCTAAGTATAGACTGACTTGATCTGAGTATATTTCAGTGACAGATCTAGAGGGGGGTTTTAGATGATAGATAATTTTGATAAAATATGTACAATTTGATTCAACTTTATTTATTGTTATTTTAAATGTTTATTTATTTATTTTGAGAGAGAAAGAGTGTACAAGTGAAAGAGGGGAATAGAGAAAGGGAGAGAGAGAATCCCAAGTAGGCCCTACACTGTCAGCACAGAGCCCAATGCAGGGCATGATCTCACAAACCCTTGAAATCATGACCTGACTCAAAACCAAGAGTCAGACACTTAACCAACTGAGCCACCCAGGTGCCCCTCAATCCAACTTTATTATTTTTTTATGTTTATTTTATTTTTGAGACAGACAGAGGGAGACAGAACGTGAGCAGGGGAGGGGCAGAAAGAGAGGGAGACACAGAATCGGAAGCAGGCTCCAGGCTCTGAGCTGTCAGCACAGAGTCCGGCGCGCAACTCGAATTCATGAACAGTGAGATCATGACCTGAGCGGAAGTCGGCACATAACCAACTGAGCCATCAAGTGCCCCTCTCTGCCCTCAATCCAACTTTAAAGTGTTCATACAGTTTTTTTTTTTTCTTTTCAATACTTTACCTTCTATCTTACACTGGATAACTTCATTCCTAATGAAAATGGCAAACTTATTTATGTGAGAAATAAATGGAAGATAACAATTCAATATTAATGTGAATATTGACAGTACTGAATAAAAAAACTCTAGGGTATATTTACATTTCCTTTGCTTTTTTGATGTATCTAGATATGTATGCATAGTATATATTTTTTCTAAGATGTCTCATAAATCATCATTCTTTGTGACTCTATTATTATTTATCTGATGGACCATTTAGTTAACTATTCTAGTTTTCTTTCAAATCAAGGAAATTATTATTACAATATTGGATGATTCTAAGTCCCAGCTTGGTGAAAACTCTAAGACAATTGTCTTTTCTTGATTATCATATTCAGCAACTGAAAGAGAAACAAGAGCCCCCTTACTAGTTTACTTCAAGATGATAAGGAAATTCCAGCATGTTAATTCCCAAAGTTTTGTATATGACTTTCATTTTGGGGCTCCTGGGTGGCTCAGTCTGTTGAGCATCCAACTTTGGCTCATGTCATGATCTCTCAGTTCGTGAGTTTGAACCCATATCGGGCTTGCTGCTGTCAGTGCAGAGCCCTGTTCGGATCCTCTGTTTCCCTCTCTCTGTGCCCTTGCCCCCTCAAAATAATAAATAAACACTAAAAAACATAAGACTTCCATGTTGCAACCAATTTATTTCCATTTTGACTTATTATAGAGTTAAAGATACTTAAATATATAAGTTCTAATTTTATAAAATTATGTCTATGTTATAATTAGACAAACTTTCTACATATTATTTAATATATAGTACTATATGACATTTATATTTTCATATTTTCAATTAAATTTTAATTTGATCAAATTCTATTCTGACTTAATGCTTTTTAATTTGTCTTGCTTTCTTTTCTAATCTTCAAAATTGTCTTCTTTTTTGTAATACACTATATTCTCTTATCAGTGTAACATGCTGTATTGTTATAGTAATCTCATCAGTGTGTTACATTAGCACATTTGATTTTCCTTATAGTATTAGCTTATCCGGTATTGATTTAAGTCTTAATTTTACTGTGTAAGTAAGAGGATCAAGTAGTATTATTATTACCCTGTATTATTATCAGAGAAAGACTTGTAAATACAAGATTTTGTGTTTTTATATTAAATCCTTTTTTTAACTCATGGGTAAAAATCATGCTTTATTTTATATGCAGTTGTTTCTAGTATTTTTATTTTGTATATTCAGACGACCTTAGTATAGTATTACCAATTTCTAAGAGATAATATAAATCCATTTCTTTAATCCTATATTTCAAATCCCCAAATATATTTAAAATAGAGTATGTGAAAATAAATATTATAATCATTAATAATCAGAAAAATCACATATTCCATATTAATTTGATCTAGAAAGTTCAAATAAAATCTTCTGTTTTCATTCATATATTTTTATGATTACCTAGATTTTTATGAAAACAAATTTACATACAACAGTTTTAACAATGTTAGCATATTTCAGTTTAATATGTTTTTAAAATCTAATGATTTATAATGCATTCATATTAAGTTTATAACTAGTTTTAGTGTAGGATTTCAACAACTTTTGTAGACCTAAATATATGGTTGCTCAAGCTCTTAATAACCTCATATAGCTCTATCTAAAGCATCAAAAAAAATCATAATGAACTTTAAAAGTAAAACATTACATGTCCCAATTTTATTCAATGATAATATTTTTATTGGCTTTTGAAATATAAAAGGTAATGGGTAAGAAACTATCCATTTTACAATAAATGTTTTAGAAAAACAGCAAAAGCCACATATGATCTTTTCAAGAAGATTGGAGGCAATTTTTCAAAGCCAGTCACCTAGAACCAGGACTTAAAACCCTAACTTTAAAGGCCAAATCTTTTTTTTTTTCTTTCCATGGCCAGTAGTTTGTTTTAATTTACACATGTTTAAGTTTCCATCTCTATAGTTTAATTCACAAAGTACTTGTTGGCTTTGTAAACCCTGCCTTTCCACTAAAAATCCTCCAACATCATTAAACTATTTTTTGAGCAAAATATTCTAACAGAGTCCTTCACATTACGCCCGAGTGTTATGCTGTGTTTGTTTTGTTGTTGGTAGTGGTGGTGGAGGGTGCTGGCCTTTGTTGCTGTTTTAAACCTCTCCCAGAGTATTTTCTTGGAGAAACTTAGGATTTCAGAGCCTTTCCTGGGTAATTATGGTTTGGTCTTTCTTTTATATGCCTCCTCATTTCCCAGACATCTTGCCTCCAAATGGAATTCTAACTATTTCTATCAGATATTCCAGGATATCATGGCCTGAGGATTCATCAAAAAAATAAATAAATAAATAAAAAATCATCAATTTGGAGTCATTTATGGTATGAAAAGATATTCAACTTTATTTACAATTAGAGAATGGTAAACCAAGATGATAATGAGATACAATTTACAATGAGAAAATCAGACAATACCAAAGATCTGAGAAGTTATTCAATGGGAACTCTGTTTACATACAGCATTAAGGAATTTGAATGGGTACCACTGCTTTGGGAAATGTGTTTGCATTTATTTGTAAATTGGACCATTTTCACACCTATTGTACGACACTTCAACCTCTAGATTCATAGCTACATGGATCAATGGAAAAAGTGGACAGGGGCACCTGGGTGGCTCAGTCAGTTAAACATCTGACTCCTGATTTTGGCTCAAGTTATGATTTCACAGTTTGTGAGACTGAACCTCGCATCAGGCTCTATGCTGGCAGCCAGGAGCCTGATTGGGATTCTCTTTCTCTCTCTCTCAAAATAAATAAAAACATTAAAAAAGAAAGAAGAAAGAAAGAAAGAAAGAAAGAAAGAAAGAAAGAAAGAAAGAAAGAAAAGATGAATAGATACAGGTGTGGTTGGAGCTCAGTGAAAGAGGACAGGTTTTTTTGCCTTCTAGAAGGGAAAGCTCCTGTCATTAACACCGATACATAAGTTTGCTTTTGAAACAGCAGCAAGTCTGAGTTGACATTGAACATAAAGTCAATGCTACACATCTTCAAATGTGCTGGTAAGTATAATTCATGAACTGGAGGAGAGTGTACATAGGGACCAATGAGAACTACAGGGCCAGGAAGGAAGGCAAAGACCAGATAGTTACATGACACTTAGGTTTGGAAATGTGGTACAAAGGGTCAGAAATCAATTTTTTGCAGGAACTAGGCAGTAAGATGACATTCATCTTTATTGAAAACTTTTGAAGAAATAAAATTAGATCCTCATAAACGAATAGGGAAAGCAAAGACAAAAGTGGAGAAGGAAAAGTGTCCACTGATACCCACAGACACTATATTTATGTGTGGAGTGGAATTGAGGGAGCAAACAGGCTTCTTCTGACAGATCCTGATGAATAGAGGAATTCTCCTTTGACTGAACGTTATCAATTTCTCTGTTACCTACATAGAGGCAAACCATTACTTGCAATCATTATCTAAAAATTTTTTATTTACAGAGAACATATTAAGTTGTATTCCAAAAGTCAGACAAAGTTGAGGATGAAATGCTTTACCAGGCAATCTATTTGACTATTAAATTGTAGTAATCTGCAACCCAGAGATTGATGCCATGTAATCACTGATGAATGACTAAACGTGAAACCGCCTAGTGTCATAAATCAGTTTTTATGTTACAGGTCTCATTCAGGTGTGCTTTTAATCTAAACTTAGAGACTGAGTTTAATAGTGTGTGAAGAAAAGCAAAGACAAACCCTTTTTCACAGGGGCATATTGTACATTGTACAATATGAAGATGATGCTTTTACATTATACCTCAAGAATGTGGTTTCTCTTAAAGCAAATCGCAATTAACATTAAAACGCAAATTTATTATCTTTATTTAAGTAACACCAAGAGAAATAATATGTGTGGAAATTTTAGGAAAAGAAAGCAGCTTAAACTTTTTAATTGACCATTTAGTATTTCCTTGTATTGTCAGAATTGGATTAGCAGTTTCAAACCTCATGCAAGGTTTTTAGGAAATCACTAAAAAAGCTTTCAAGACTTTTAGCCGTAACACTGCATGCCAGAGTAAGTGGAATAATATCAAAGTTTTGGAAAAAAAAATTAGAAGCTTAGCATTCTGTTCATACCTAGTCAAACAAGTGGATGCAAAATGTCATAAAAATTTTAGCTAAGCAAAAATCCTATAGTTTTCTAAAATTTATATATACTACTTATATATTATATGATATATTTTTATATAATAAAATATTTGTATATTACATAATCTATATTAAAATATAATAACAAATCTATTTATGTATATTATACATATAAAAGATTTTCTAATGTACTTGAGAAAGACTTGAGAAAGAACTACAATAAAACAAAAGAGACAGAAAACTTAGAAAACAGACTAAATGACATGGGAGCAGCTGAACATGTAATGGAGAAAGTAAAACAAACTAGAAAAAGTTAAAAGAACATCATATAGTCCAGTTTTCAAATGTGGCTGCTCATTAGAATAACACTGGGAGTTTTTGAGATAAAAAACAATACCTTAGCCATTTGTATTTTTTAAACACTTCTAAGATAATTCTTTTTTTAAGTATTATTTTGTAAAGTTTATTTTTTTATTGAGAGAGCGAGTGGGAGAGGGGCACAGAGAAAAGAGAGAGATAGAATCCTAAACAGTCTCCCCAATGGCAGCACAGAGCCCAATGCAGGACTCGAACTCACGAACCATGAAATCATGATCTGAGCCAAAACCAAGAGATGGCCGCTTAACCAACTGAGCCACCCAGGTGCCCCACTAAGACAGTTCTAATGTGCAGCTGAGTTTTAAGAAATGGTTAAAGTTTGGTTGTTTTAGTGATATAAATAGAATTCTATTTAATTCTCTGTGGACTAACTATAATACATGGAATTAAAGTGAATAATAGCTACTTAACCACAATCATAAACAAAGATGTTTATCCATTTTAATGATCAATAGACAAAAAAATAAAAAAATAATTACAATTGCATATCATGATGTAAATATGATTAGCCTAACAATGGTAAATATAATTACAAAAACTTTGGGGGCAAGGTGAGTGATGCAGTGGGTAAAAGTCCATGTATGCGCATGTTTTTATTGTTCATAGCTATAGCTCAGTCAACACTGTTTGAATTTATTAAATCAGGTAATAAAGAATGAACATTTTTAGAGATTTAAAACTTTTGGGTTATAAAGATATTTACTAAATAAACTAAAAATAATAGCAAAACCAAGTAGAATGGGAAGGAAGAGAAATTTAACAAAAAAGTAGAATCATGAAGGTTGTCATCAGTGATACAAAATCTCAAAAATAGTAATTACAGGGATGCCTGGGTGGCTCAGTTGGTTAATTATCTGACTCTTGGTTTCAGTTCAGGTCATGCTCTCATGGTTCTGAGATCAAGCCCTGCCTTGGGCTGCGTGCTGGGGCACAGAGCCTGCTTCAGATTCTCTCTCTCCCTCTCCATCTGTCCTTCCCCCACTTGCACGCGCATGCACACAACATACTACCTCTCTCTCTCTCTCTCTCTCAAAAAACAAAAATGCATTTACCAGTAATCTATGTGAAACTATATTACTACTCACTACATAAGTGAGAAGAGGAGAAAAAGTCCTAACTATGCTATAAAGCAACGAACAACTAGAGTCTTGAGTAATCCTCTAAAAATTTGTAATATTAGAAATAAACTTGACAGATAATTATGGTAGCGTTTTTGATACTAATAAAGGTAGAATGATGGACCAGACATATCTTCCTGACTGAATCAATTAAAAAACGTATCAAAATAAAGATGGAATGTTTTTCGACATCAGGTATCAGTCAATGCAAAACTGTGAAATCTGAGAAGAGGAAACAGAAAATGGTCTGTAAGACCGTCAAAGCTTACTCCCTACAAAGGGGAAGCCTAGCCTGCCACTAATTTAGGAGAAAGAATCTGGCCTTTCCCTGAATTGAGAGATGGAAAGACCACCTTGGGGAGACCAAGGTGACAAGATTTTGTAGAAGTGGTAGATTACCATAAAAGACAAGTCTGCCCAGAGAAGGAACTTTGGTTGTCTACAGGTATTCCCTTTGAGTCTTTAGCTGCGTGTATGTGATAAAACTAGCCAAGGCTCCCATATGAAAAACTTAAAAGAATTTCAGGTAGTAATCCTCACAGGTCATATATGATCAGGAATAGCTTTTGCTCTCGCTAGTCAGAATGAAGAAAACTCTCTCAATTCATTTCTTAAAATACTCAGAACAACATTGCCTTGGTAGTAGGGCAAAATTAGACCTAGACTGAAGGCTGTTTATTTATTTATTTATTTTTGTTTATAAGAAACTCTGTTTTTTTTTAATGAAATTTATTGACAAATTGGTTTCCATACAACACCCAGTGCTCATCCCAAAAGGTGCCCTCCTCAATACCCATCACCCACCCTCTCCTCCCTCCCACCCCCCATTACCCTCAGTTTGTTCTCAGTTTTTAACAGTCTCTTATGCTTTGGCTCTCTCCCATTCTAACCTCTTTTTTTTTTTTTCCTTCCCCTCCCCCATGGGTTCCTGTTAAGTTTCTCAGGATCCACATAAGAGTGAAACCATATGGTATCTGTCTTTCTCTGTATGGCTTATTTCACTTAGCATCACACTCTCCAGTTCCATCCACGTTGCTACGAAAGGCCATATTTCATTTTTTCTCATTGCCACGTAATATTCCATTGTGTATATAAACCACAATTTCTTTATCCATTCATCAGTTGATGGACATTTAGGCTCTTTCCATAATTTGGCTATTGTTGAGAGTGCTGCTATGAACATTGGGGTACAAGTGGCCCTATGCATCAGTACTCCTGTATCCCTTGGATAAATTCCTAGCAGTGCTATTGCTGGGTCATAGGGTAGGTCTATTTTTAATTTTCTGAGGAACCTCCACACTGCTTTCCAGAGCGGCTGCACCAATTTGCATTCCCACCAACAGTGCAAGAGGGTTCCTGTTTCTCCACATCCTCTCCAGCATCTATAGTCTCCTGATTTGTTCATTTTGGCCACTCTGACTGGCGTGAGGTGATACCTGAGTGTGGTTTTGATTTGTATTTCCCTGATAAGGAGCGACGCTGAACATCTTTTCATGTGCCTGTTGGCCATCCGGATGTCTTCTTTAGAGAAGTGTCTATTCATGTTTTCTGCCCATTTCTTCACTGGGTTATTTGTTTTTCGGGTGTGGAGTTTGGTGAGCTCTTTATAGATTTTGGATACTAGCCCTTTGTCCGATATGTCATTTGCGAATATCTTTTCCCATTCCGTTGGTTGCCTTTTAGTTTTGTTGGTTGTTTCCTTTGCTGTGCAGAAGCTTTTGATCTTCATAAGGTCCCAGTAATTCACTTTTGCTTTTAATTCCCTTGCCTTTGGGGATGTGTCGAGTAAGAGATTGCTACGGCTGAGGTCAGAGAGGTCTTTTCCTGCTTTCTCCTCTAAGGTTTTGATGGTTTCCTGTCTCACATTTAGGTCCTTTATCCATTTTGAGTTTATTTTTGTGAATGGTGTGAGAAAGTGGTCTAGTTTCAACCTTCTGCATGTTGCTGTCCAGTTCTCCCAGCACCATTTGTTAAAGAGGCTGTCTTTTTTCCATTGGATGTTCTTTCCTGCTTTGTCAAAGATGAGTTGGCCATACGTTTGTGGGTCTAGTTCTGGGGTTTCTATTCTATTCCATTGGTCTATGTGTCTGTTTTTGTGCCAATACCATGCTGTCTTGATGATGACAGCTTTGTAGTAGAGGCTAAAGTCTGGGATTGTAATGCCTCCTGCTTTGGTCTTCTTCTTCAAAATTCCTTTGGCTATTCGGGGCCTTTTGTGGTTCCATATGAATTTTAGGATTGCTTGTTCTAGTTTCGAGAAGAATGCTGGTGCAATTTTGATTGGGATTGCATTGAATGTGTAGATAGCTTTGGGTAGTATTGACATTTTGACAATATTTGTTTTTCCAATCCATGAGCAGGGAATGTCTTTCCATTTCTTTAAATCTTCTTCAATTTCCTTCATAAGCTTTCTATAGTTTTCAGCATACAGATCCTTTACATCTTTGGTTAGATTTATTCCTAGGTATTTTATGCTTCTTGGTGCAATTGTGAATGGGATCAGTTTCTGTATTTGTCTTTCTGTTGCTTCATTGTTAGTGTATAAGAATGCAACTGATTTCTGTACATTGATTTTGTATCCTGCAACTTTGCTGAATTCCTGTATCAGTTCTAGCAGACTTTTGGTGGAGTCTATCGGATTTTCCATGTATAATATCATGTCATCTGCAAAAAGCGAAAGCTTGACTTCATCTTTGCCAATTTTGATGCCTTTGATTTCCTTTTGTTGTCTGATTGCTGATGCTAGAACTTCCAGCACTATGTTAAACAGCAGCAGTAAGAGTGGGCATCCTTGTCGTGTTCCTGATCTCGGGGAAAAAGCTCTCAGTTTTTCCCCATTGAGGATGATGTTAGCTGTGGGCTTTTCATAAATGGCTTTTATGATCTTTAAGTATGTTCCTTCTATCCCGACTTTCTCAAGGGTTTTTATTAAGAAAGGGTGCTGGATTTTGTCAAAGGCCTTTTCTGCATCGATTGACAGGATCATATGGTTCTTCTCTTTTTTGTTGTTAATGTGATGTATCACGTTGATTGATTTGCGAATGTTGAACCAGCCCTGCATCCCAGGAATGAATCCCACTTGATCATGGTGAATAATTCTTTTTATATGCCGTTGAATTCGATTTGCTAGTATCTTATTGAGAATTTTTGCATCCATATTCATCAGGGATATTGGCCTGTAGTTCTCTTTTTTGACTGGGTCTCTGTCTGGTTTAGGAATCAAAGTAATACTGGCTTCATAGAATGAGTCTGGAAGTTTTCCTTCCCTTTCTATTTCTTGGAATAGCTTGAGAAGGATAGATATTATCTCTGCTTTAAACGTCTGGTAGAACTCCCCTGGGAAGCCATCTGGTCCCGGACTCTTATTTGTTGGGAGATTTTTGATAACCGATTCAATTTCTTCCCTGGTTATGGGTCTGTTCAAGCTTTCTATTTCCTCCTGATTGAGTTTTGGAAGAGTGTGGGTGTTCAGGAATTTGTCCATTTCTTCCAGGTTGTCCAATTTGTTGGCATATAATTTTTCATAGTATTCCCTGATAATTGTTTGTATCTCTGAGGGATTGGTTGTAATCATTCCATTTTCATTCATGATTTTATCTATTTGGGTCATCTCCCTTTTCTTTTTGAGAAGCCTGGCTAGAGGTTTGTCAATTTTGTTTATTTTTTCAAAAAACCAACTCTTGGTTTCGTTGATCTGCTCTGCAGTTTTTTTAGATTCTATATTGTTTATTTCTGCTCTGATCTTTATTATTTCTCTTCTTCTGCTGGGTTTAGGCTGCCTTTGCTGTTCTGCTTCTAGTTCCTTTAGGTGTGCTGTTAGATTTTGTATTTGGGATTTTTCTTGTTTCTTGAGATAGGCCTGGATTGCAATGTATTTTCCTCTCAGGACTGCCTTTGCTGCGTCCCAAAGCGTTTGGATTGTTGTATTTTCATTTTCGTTTGTTTCCATATATTTTTTAATTTCTTCTCTAATTGCCTGGTTGACCCATTCATTCGTTAGTAGGGTGTTCTTTAACCTCCATGCTTTTGGAGGTTTTTCAGACTTTTTTCTGTGGTTGATTTCAAGCTTCATAGCATTGTGGTCTGAAAGTAAGCATGGTATAATTTCAATTCTTGTAAACTTATGAAGGGCTGTTTTGTGACCCAGTATATGATCTATCTTGGAGAATATTCCATGTGCACTCGAGAAGAAAGTATATTCTGTTGCTTTGGGATGCAGAGTTCTAAATATATCTGTCAAGTCCATCTGATCCAATGTCTCATTCAGGGCCCTTGTTTCTTTATTGACCGTGTGTCTAGATGATCCATCCATTTCTGTAAGTGGGGTGTTAAAGTCCCCTGCAATTACCACATTCTTATCAATAAAGTTGCTTATGTTTATGAGTAATTGTTTTATATATTTGGGGGCTCCGGTATTCGGCGCATAGACATTTATCATTGTTAGCTCTTCCTGATGGATAGACCCTGTAACTATTATATAATGTCCTTCTTCATCTCTTGTTACAGCCTTTAATTTAAAGTCTAGTTTGTCTGATATAAGTATGGCTACTCCAGCTTTCTTTTGGCTTCCAGTCGCATGATAAATAGTTCTCCATCCCCTCACTCTCAATCTAATGGTGTCCTCAGGTCTAAAATGAGTCTCTTGTAGACAGCAAAGAGATGGGTCTTGTTTTTTTATCCATTCTGATACCCTATGTCTTTTGGTTGGCGCATTTAATCCATTTACATTCAGTGTTATTATAGAAAGATACGGATTTAGAGTCATTGTGATGTCTGTATGTTTTATGCTTGTAGTGATGTCTCTGGGACTTTGTGTCACAGGGTCCCCCTTAGGATCTCTTGTAGGGCTGGTTTAGTGGTGACAAATTCCTTCAGTTTTTGTTTGTTTGGGAAGACCTTAATCTCTCCTTCTATTCTAAATGACAGACTTGCTGGATAAAGGATTCTTGGCTGCATATTTTTTCTGTCTAGCACCCTGAAAATCTCGTGCCAATTCTTTCTGGCCTGCCAAGTTTCAAAAGAGAGATCAGTCACGAGTCTTATAGGTCTCCCTTTATATGTGAGGGCACGTTTACCCCTTGCTGCTTTCAGAATTTTCTCTTTATCCTTGTATTTTGCCAGTTTCACTATGATATGTCATGCAGAAGATCGATTCAAGTTACGTCTGAAGGGAGTTCTCTGTGCCTCTTGGATTTCAATGCCTTTTTCCTTCCCCAGTTCAGGGAAGTTCTCAGCTATGATTTCTTCAAGTACCCCTTCAGCACCTTTCCCTCTCTCTTCCTCCTCTGGGATACCAATTATGCGTATATTATTTGTTTTTAGTGTATCACTTAGTTCTCTAATTTTCCCCTCATACTCCTGGATTTTTTTATCTCTCTTTTTCTCAGCTTCCTCTTTTTCCATAACTTTATCTTCTAGTTCACCTATTGTCTCCTCTGCCTCTTCAAGCCGAGCTGTGGTGGTTTCCATTTTGTTATGCATTTCGTTTAAAGCGTTTTTCAGCTCCTCGTGACTGTTCCTTAGTCCCTTGATCTCTGTAGCAAGAGATTCTCTGCTGTCCTGTATACTGTTTTCAAGCCCAGCGATTAATTTTATGACTATTATTCTAAATTCACTTTCTGTTATATTATTTAAATCCTTTTTGATCAGCTCATTAGCTGTTGTTATTTCCTGGAGATTCTTCTGAGGGGAATTCTTTCGCTTGGTCATTTTGGATAGTCCCTGGCGTGGTGAGGACCTGCAGGGCACTTCCCCTGTGCTGTGGTGTATAACTGGAGTTGGTGGGCGGGGCCGCAGTCAGACCTGATATCTGCCCCCAGCCCACCGCTGGGGCCACAGTCAGACTGGTGTGTGCCTTCTCTTCCCCTCTCCTAGGGGTGGGATTCACTGTGGGGTGGTGTGGCTCGTCTGGGCTACTTGCACACTGCCAGGCTTGTGATGCTGGGGATCTGGCGTATTAGCTGGGGTGGGTAGGCAAGGTGCACAGGGGCAGGAGGGGCAGGCTTAGATCGCTTCTCCTTAGGTGATCCACTTCAGGAGGGGCCCTGTGGCAGCGGGAGGGAGTCAGATCCGCTGTCGGAGGTTTGGCTCCGCAGAAGCACAGAGTTGGGTGTTTGCGCGGAGCTAGCAAGTTCCCTGGCAGGAACTGGTTCTCTTTGGGATTTTGGCTGGGGGATGGGCGGGGGAGATGGCGCTGGCGAGCGCCTTTGTTCCCCACCAAACTGAGCTCTGTTGTCAGGGGGCTCAGCAGCTCTCCCTCCCTTTGTCCTCCAGCCTTCCTGCTTTCCGAGCAGAGCTGTTAACTTATGACCTCCCAGACGCCAAGTCGCGCTTGTTGTGGGAACACAGTCCGTCAGGCCCCTCCGCTTTTGCAAGCCAGACTCGGGGGCTCTGCTTGGCCGGCGAGCCGCCCCTCCGCCCCGGCTCCCTCCCGCCAGTCCGTGGAGCGTGCACCGCCTAGCCGCCCTTCCTACCCTCTTCCGTGGGCCTCTCGTCTGCGTTTGGCTCCGGCGACTCCGTTCTGCTAATCCTCTGGCGGTTTTCTGGGTTCTGAAGGCTGTTTATAATACTGGCTGACAAAACTTAAATGCAAGCCTTGAAAAGATCAAACTGTTCCCAGGTAATTTAGATGTGTCCCAGAACAGTATTTAGGAATATTTATAAGGATATAAAAATATATACTACCATTAAGTTAAAAGCATAAGGCCAAGTATCCATCAGAAATTATCAGGCATGCAAAGAGGCAAAATTATATATATAATATATAAATAAAATTATATATATGTATAATTCAGGTATATTCTGAATTATCTATTATATCTAAAGTATCTCAATTATTCAGATATATACCTGAATTATCTATCTATATGAATTATAGATCAAAATTCTAGATGTAAAAATTTATTATGTAAGATAAAAAAATATATGGAGGTGATGAACTAAACATTAGACAGTGCAGAAGAAAAACTTAGTAAACTTGAATGCATAACAGTAGAAACCATCCAAAATTTAATGCAGAAAAAATAATAAAAAAGATCAGAAAAACAATGATCTGTGGAGCAAATGCATGTAGCTTAATGTACATGTTATTGAAGCTCCTGAAGGAAAAGAGGGTCAGGAAGAAAAAAAATATTTAAAAAATTAATGGCCCCAATTTTTGCCAACCTCTGCTCAATAGATTTATATTACGAAGAGAGTTAGTTATATATATTACAATAGCTGGAATTTATCAAGAGCTCAAACGGTGTCAAAACTCTGCTACACACTAGAAATTCATCACATTTAATAATTTACCCCCCACTAAATATGCACTATTATTTCTTCCCTTTTACAGATGAAGGCATTGTAGCTCTGGGATGGTAAGAGACTTGTTCAGGATCATAATGAGTGCATATGTGGAAGAGGCAAACATCAAAAGCAAGTTGGTTTTTTCTCCAATTGCAGAATAACAACCATTATGCTAAGCAGCTTCATATTTTTCTTAAATTTAATTTAAAATTAATAAGACATATGGGAATGTGATACTTGTATTTGGCAAGTGAACCTGAAAGCCACTGATTTAAACCTTCAATGGAGGCCAAAAATGAGGTGAGTGTCTTAGCTACGACTTTAACCTCTTCTTAGTGAGCTACCTGACCCTGCTTCGCCATTACTGTTACACAGACCAAAGCCCCAAAGTAAGACTTTAACACCCTTCCTAACCCCTTCTCTTCCTCTTCTCTTCCTCAAAATCCTTTCCTTAGAGCTGCCAAAGTGATCAATAAAATGTAAAAGAGGGGGGAAAAAGCCTTTGAGAAGACTAAATTGTTTTAAAATTTATCTTTTAAAATATTTATTTATAATTTATATTTGTATAAATTATAAAATTGTATTTATTTAAAATTAATATGTATTTTAAAAATAAAGAGAAAGAAAGGAGATGGCAGGCACTATAAGTAGTCTGGAGATTGGAAAAAATATTCAGAGGAATTTTAGAGAAAAAAGTGTAAAGTTTTGGAGGCAACTGCCAGGTAAGAAAAAAATTATGGAAACTCATTATACTGTATAATTCTCTACAGGGTCCTCAAGATTTTTCTTTTTTCTTTTTTTTCGTGGTACAACTACATATTTCAAAAACGTTTGGGAGTTGGATTAATGTGAATGCTATGATATATATAAAGTGGAACCTCAAGTCAAGTAAAATGAGGTTGGTTTTTCTCTGGGTTATTTACACTGGTGGCAAATATTCCATGCTGTCTGTTGCGTTTTTACCTCTTTTGATTATTTAACATGGAAGGACATTCAACCACTAGCAGCCTTTTTGAGAGAAAATATAAGACTTAGTTTTATCCCTTTATCTTACCGTGTCAACCTTATATTTCTTATATGGAGCTGGTTTCCACTTTTGTGGAAGCTTTCCCATAAAGTTTGACTTTATTTCCCCAGGAGAGAATCCCTTTTCGACCTCTTTAGAGGCTTGATGCACAGGCCCCCACATTCTAGTATTACCTATGTAATATGAATCCAATTCTAGTGACAATGCTATCACTAAGTGGCCAGCCTGCATTACGGCAACTATTTACCAGAATAATACATTATTTTAGAACTTTTTATTGGCAGCAAACTTCACATTTTCTTTAAGATAGAATTATCTTATAAGCTTAAGGAGTTACTAGTTTGTGGGAAAAAAAACTTCAATTTTTCATTTTTAAAATAATGAATTTAAAATATTTTCTTTCTGTACTTTCGATCATACAGATGATAACGTTACTATAGAGAAATGATTTGTTTTTAAGTCTAATGGACACACAAATCTTGCTAAAATGCAAGTCTATAGATTTGGGGTGGGGCATGAAAGTATAGATTTCTACTAAGCTCCTCAGTGATATCAGTGAGTCTGTTCTGCGGGCTATATTCTGAGTTAGCAAGGAGCTACAGAGTAGTGGAAGCCGGTAGAAGGAACCTGGGTCTCAATATGTCCGCATAGAGCAAAATTATTTCCCCGTTGTGGACAACTCACCTGAGAACTGTTGAGTGAAAGAGAAATCAGTGTAATATATCTCTAAACCACTGCTTTTTTTCCTAATCTATTCCAAGTAGTTATGGCTACCAGCATCCACCTTAACTAATACACGTGGCTTCTATCTTGAAATTTGTTCAGAATCCAAGATGGCAGCTGAAAGACTAGACCTTATCTCTATGTTCCATATTGGCAGCAGGAGATAGGAAGGCAAAGGGCATGTCTTTTGTTCCAAGGAGACTTCCTGGATGTCCCACACAATACTTCTGTTTGTATCTTATTGTCCAGAGCTTAGTCGTATGCACCTACTTTTCTGAAAAGGAGAAATATAGTTTTGATTCTGATCAACTATGGTTTTACTATAAATAGGATGATTACAGAACTTAGCGGGAGTATTACCATATGTTGATAGCGAAAATGGCTGCTATTAAGAATGATCCTCAGGGGTGCCTGGGTGGCTCAGTACATTAAGCATCTGACTTCTGCTCAGGTCATGATCTCACTCACGGTCTGTGAGCTCAAGTCCTGCATGGGGCTCTGTGCTGACAGCTCAGAACCAAGAGGTGCTTCAGATTCTGTGTGTATGACTCTCTCTGTCCCTCTGCCTCTCGTGCTCTGACTCTGTCTCAGAAATAAATAAACATTAAAAAAGGGCCCTGAAATTTAATGACCCTGAAATTTAATACAACTCTACTTAGGCAAACTGGAATATATTCACATCTTTCTTATAAAGTAGGGAAGAAAGGAAGTTAGAATAGAAAGTTAGTAGGGACTCTCATATAGTTTTCCCCAAGAATTGTTTGGAGAGCAAATGTGGAAGGATTGAGATAAAACATACAAAACACTTGCTTTAATGTAGCTTTCCTTAAGATGCTGGCTTAACTCCTAGAGGGCTTCATTATACATTTTATTTATAAGGTTCCTTTTGGAATGCAAAGCTTCTTCTAAATGATCAAAGATTAGGCATAGAGTAGGACAGACCCTTAGAGAAACTATGCTTTTTATAACTGAGAAATGGTGTTATGGAAAGCTGAGGCTATTTCCAGATGCGACTTATTCGTGGTTAGGGAGCAATACTTAGATGCTGCCTAAATGGCAAGTATCAGAGTCTGATATATGATAGAGGCTGCTAATGTGTTAAAAGCTCAGCCTATGAGATCATTTGAGTCCTTTAAGGAAATAGCCCTATGAAAACTGAGTCAAAATGTCCAAATATTCATGGGCATGAGGGAACCAGGGAGCTATAAAGCAGTAAAACATGAATATCTATCAGAAGGCTTAGAAACAGATGTCTATATACATCATGTGGCTGGAGATTTTGGTGTAGGGGCCTCTGACCAAAGGGCTTTGGACGCACAAATAGGTCAGCTTGATATAGTTTCAGGCTGCAGTTATTTTAGTTGAAAACTTTTTTCTGAACTTAACCTGATGCAATGTGACTACTCTCCAGGTTTTTGTGGGTTTTTTGTTTTTTTCTGGTTATTTAAACTATTTATATATTTAATATAACTAGGTTATATTAAACTGGGTCCACAGAGAAGGACCAGCTGTCACTCCTTAGAGGAAGGACAGAACTTGGAAGAAGGCATGCTGCCTGGCAGGCAGTGTGGGACAGGGGTAGCTGCAACAGCTAGAGGTCTTTTAGGTGTGCCAGCCGCATTTTGGGAACTTGGGTTAGGGATGGTCTTATTCAAGTTTCTCAATGCTGACTGAGAAGGTGAAAAAAGCAGCCTTCCTTGTTTTACTGCGCTTTGCTTTATTATGCTTCACAGAAGCTGCATTTTTAATAAATTGAAGGTGTGTGACGACCCCACCCCAAGCAAGTCTCCTGCTGTCACTTTTCCAACAACATTTGCTCACTTTATGTCTGTTTCTTTCTGTACTTTTGATCATGCAGATGATACAAGTACTATAGAAAAATTGTTATTTTTTTTAAGTCTAATGGACACACGAATCTTGCTAAGATGCAAGTCTGTACATTTGGGGTAGGGCCTGAGAGTATAAATTTCTTGCAATATTTCAAATATTTTCACTAATATATATTTGTTATGGTGATCTGTGATCAGTGATTACACCTCACCGAAAGCTCAGGTGATGGTTAGCATTTTTAAGCAATGAAGTATTTTTAAATTAAGGTATGTACATTGTTTTCTTATACATGATGCTACTGCAGACTTAATCGACTACAGTATAGTGTAAGCATAATGTTTATATGTACCAGGAAACCAAAATGTTCATTTGACTCTCTTCACTGCAATATTTGATTTATTGCAATGGCCTGGAACCGAACCTGTACTATCTCCTAGTTATGCCTGTAAACCAAAAAGCAGGCACCCACAAAACCTCTTAACATTGTGATTTTCCCCTATTAAAAAAAGGGAACTGTGATAAGAAATCATCTCTGGTACTGTGACGCCTGAGCGGCTCAGTAGATTAAGCTTCCAACTCTTGATTTTGGCTCAGGTCATGATCTCACAGTTCATGAGTTAGAGCCCCACATCAGACTCTGTGCTGGCAGCATGGAGTCTGCTGGGGTCTCTCCCTCTCTCTCTCTCTCTCTCTCTCTCTCTCTCTCTCACTCCTCCCCCCTTCCCCAGCACTCTCTCTCTCTCTCAAAATTAATAAAAAAAACCCTTTTTTAAAAGAACTCATCTCTGGTATCTTTAAGGCTAAAACACTAAAAAAATGCTGCAAATAAGAAATGTTCTGAAGGTAGAAGGAGAGACTTCTGCAACCATTCCATTTCAGGTCACTCTGCCAGTTTACAATCTTCAAATAGGCAGGGCCCTGAGTGGAGTAGAAGATGAAGGTAAAGACAAAAGGATTTTGAAGAATAATCATCCCAGATAGTATATTGTATATTATCACCATGTTCAAATCTAGGCAAAAACATGGCCTATATAATTTTATAAAATGGCTGTCCCTTGTGGCTCATTTGCCTAAACCTATTCATAAATGCTTTATGTAATTGCCAGACAAGTATTTCCTTAGGAGCTCAAGAGTGTGATTTGGATTCATTTGAAAGTAAGTGTCACTTTTGCATTTTGACCAGATCCAGGAGGCCTGTAAGGATGCACAGAATAGAACATATTACAAAGTCAGGCAGCATACCTACACCACATCTCAAATCAGAATTCCCAGAAACAATTGACATGGTATGGGAAAGGTGTTTGGAGGCGATTTGGGGTAGATTCTCAGAGATATCCAATGACATAGATGTTACAAAGCAATTTAGATACTCTCCACTGTTGGACAAGTGTTTTGCGTTCATTGTAGAGCCGATCTCAGCAATAAGAATATTGATTCCCTCTCATAAATGGACCTATTTGCATGGGATTCAAATGAGTTCTTAAAAGGGGAACAGAATAATTTGGTAGAAGAGAAGGGAAGAGTAAAATATGATGCTGAGGAGGATGTAACTAAAACATTGACTCTTTTCTCCTCTCTCCTCGCTAGCAGGTAGAGTCAATTTCATCTGTTGGAATGAGGGTGGGAGGAGTGGATAGAGGCAAAGGGAGAGATTCTGAGGTTGTGATAGACTGAGGGGAAAAATAGAACGGCAAAATACTCTGGACCAAAGATTTAGGACATTCTCCAAAGACAAATAAATTTTGCCAAATTACAAAGCAAATAGAATTCACTAATGGGGTGCTATACTAGTTAGTAACCTGAAGTTCATCTCACTAATGGAGTACTATATTAATTTGTAACTGCAAAAGCAGAAGAAAAAATTGATGTTTCCCAATGAACAGCAATGCCTGGTTTTGAGAGCACTGCATAATCAATTTGATTTTATTAAATAACATGGCTCTAAAATTGATCTGGATCCAATTTATCTGGTCACAGATGGCATAAAAAGTCAAACTTAAATTTGAGACTCTTTTCTGCAATATTGGCTTACATAAATGCTATTTAAAAGCTCCTAGAATTAGAATATATGGACAACTTGTTCTTAGAATCCTATAGTCAGAATATAAGAAACATCATGTTGTTATTAAATCATTTCCCCTTATACTCAGGCTTAACTAACCAGGAACAAAATGTGATAGTAGTTTCTCATTTTTGGGGGGAAATAGAGAATACACATCACATCTTTACATATCTCTAATGCCACCAGAAGGAATGCCACCGACATTTCAGCTTGTTCCTGGAATTAAAAGAGGAAAGAAAAGGAATGAAGAGAAAATAAACATCATCTTATCTACCATTGATCTCTTCTTGCAGGTAGATGTGTACTGGAAGTGAAGTGAGGCACTGAGGACATTGTAGGGGAAAATTCTAGGGATTCAGCCAGAGGAGTGTGCTGAATTGAATCATTTCTAGAGCCTTTAGTTGGGACAGTCCTTAGTGATACCTCATTGTTTAGAACTTAGAGATTTTACTTACTGTTTTAAGATAACTTTAGGGACCAGATTATGCAATTAGAAAGTAGTATCTGTGGATGTGCTGGTTTTTGCTGCTTCTCATTGTCATCATGTTTATTCACAGGTTTACCAGGAATTCTTCTCCTGTAGATATTGATGCATCATTTTTTTAAAATATTCAATTTCCCTATGTAACAGAAATTTCAGAGGAAGTAAAAAAAACATAATACTGTAATTTTTTTAAAGGTTGTATTTGTGAACACTCCAATATATAACTTTTATTTTAGGGGCATTTTATGGTATGCCTTCTTTACTATTTAATGTTATAATTGAAAATATACAAAAAAGCATGATACTTTGTTTACATATTTACACCATGGAACAATATTTCAACATACCAAGGAAATGGTACCTTTTTAAGATAAAATAATTTGAAATTAGAAGTCCCAGTGTGTAATATTTATGTGATGGTGGTAGAAATTTGGTTTTCAAATATCCTCTTGAAAAATTATCCCACTTCATTTTAAATTGGCACAACAAAGCAAATGAAATGTGACAAGTTCAAAGCCTCTGAACTAGATTACTGATAATTAGATTCTAAAACAAAGGAAGGGGCAGAGAAAATAATAAATTAAGAATTACTCAGGTATATACTGTCTTTAAATATGGTGTGAACTGATGTCTTCAAGATTTACTGTTTAGGTGCAAAGGAGTGGGCTGCCATTGAATCATGCCTACCTGCTCACAATTGCTTTTGACACCTGTTCCATCCTGTGTCTTACTTATCTTCTAGAAACCAACCTGGAAAGAAGCCTTTCAGCTTCGATAATTGATCAGCTTTCTACAGCAACTAAAACTCTGCATTAAAAACTAAAACAATCTTTGTGTCAGAAAGAGAATGAAAATGTGACCTCTAAATAACACAGCTTATTTTAGAGACCTCAGGAATAAACCTATAGAGATCCTTTGACATCCAATGGAGAAAAACCTGTTTATTTGCTCTACTTTATTTTTATTCAGAAAAGATTCAAAATTTAAGTGTAAAATTCAAGTGCTTTCCTAGAAGTAAGGGTAGAGTATTAGGTGAGTAAGGTGGTGTAGTAAAGAACTCTATTGCTAATAATTGTGGAAGTCTTACAGAGCGAACACAAACCATTTTGATAGAATCTCCTTTCAATTTCAATTATTTCATTCATATGTAAATAATGACTTTAAGGGGCCTTTGGGTGGCTCAGTTGGTTAAGTGGATGACTTCGGCTCAGGTCATGACCTCATGGTTCCTGGGTTCCAGTCCCGTGTAGAACTCTGTGCTGACAGCTAAGAGCATGAAGCCTGCTTCGGACTCTGTGTCCCCTCCTTCTCTCTCTGCCTCTCTCCGGCTTGCTCTCTCTCTCTCCAAAATAAACATTAAAAAAATAATGACTTTAGGAAAATTTGAGTCAATGGAAAGTCAATGTATGAGGAACAGCAACAAAAACAAAAATATGTGTAGTGATTAGATTACTGTAGTATTAAATTTTTGTCATGGCCTGTAGCTGATAAAGTGAAATGAAAAAAACATAGATCTTGAAAGAAGTCCCTTGTCCCTTCTGCCAAAGGATGAAGTATAATTGAGTATAGTGCCTTAATTGTCAAGCTAAAAATGTAGCGTATAGATTTTACCAACCTAGTGCCTACCAAGAAGAAGTTTGGTGGCATCTTTATCTTAACTAAAATATTTGATTTTGCTTGTATTCTTTTTTTTTTAATTTTGTTAATGTTTATTTATTTATTTATTTATTTATTTATTTTTAATTTTTTTTTTCAACGTTTATTTATTTTTGGGACAGAGAGAGACAGAGCATGAACGGGGAAGGGGCAGAGAGAGAGGGAGACACAGAATCGGAAACAGGCTCCAGGCTCTGAGCCATCAGCCCAGAGCCCGACGCGGGGCTCGAACTCCTGGACTGCGAGATTGTGACCTGGCTGAAGTCGGACGCTTAACAGACTACGCCACCCAGGTGCCCCAGTGTTTATTTATTTTTGAGAGAGAAAGAGACAGAGCAAGAGAAAGGGAGGGGCAGAGAAGAGAGAGGGAGATGCAGAATCTGAAGCAGGCTCCAGGCTCTGAACTGTCAGCACAGAGCCAATGTGGGGCTCGAGCTCGTGAACTAGGAGGCCGTGACCTGAACTGAAGTAGGATGCTTCACCTGTTACAGAAACTGGTCTGGATCACCCGGCAGAAGAACCAAGGGGCACTCAGAGATCTTGGAAGCAAGGAGGTTTATTTTACGCTGGTGGGCTCAGAGATCATTCTCCAGAGATCTGAGCCCCGAATGCAGGTGGGAAGGGTAATTTATAGCGTCATCTTCTGCATCCGTGATGGCTTTCATGCACGAGGCAAACAGGGCAGGAAGAACCCAGAAGAGGAGTCTCTAAGCTAGGAACTAGAACTTGTTTTAGTCCTGTCGGCCATCTTATGGTGCAGAACTTTACTTATTTTCCCAACAGTAGTAATTTGGCTCTTGAGGCAAGCAGGGTGGAACAAGAGTCTGGAAGGGAACTCTTCAGGCAGGGACTGAAATTCCCTTATCAGTCCTGTTGGCCATGATATGACAGATTTTTCCTTAACAAACCGACTGAGCCACTCAGGCACCCCTCGTTTATAAGTTCTTTATATTTAGTGTTGAAGGGACTGTTAAAGGTGTCATTTATTTTAGGCGCACAGATCAGCCCCAGCTACAAAGCACAAGTAAGGTGATCTTGAAATAACAAAGATGCTAAATTAGGGTATCTGCTCATAAGCAATTTAATAATTTGCAGTTCCGGGATAATGACAAACACAAAGCCCTATTTTTCATGAACATCAAAGTGTTCTGACTTCCTCAGGTCATTTGGAATTAAATTATAGAAAGGAAATAATGATCCTGATGTTCTGAGTCAAGAAATACATGGTCACCGAAGCTGGCTATACCTGGACACTACCTTATGTAAGCAAACCTGAAAAATTCACATTTTGTCTTGTAAATTGAGGTGATATTTTGAAATTTTTGATTACTAACTTAAGGCTGGTTTTCTCAAGAAAGCAAGGTGTTGCTTGAGGACAGTTATCAATGTCTACAGCTGTGTTACAAAGCAGTGCCAAAATAAGCCGCAGGAGCTATGGCAGCTCCCTATTCTATGGCCAAGTTACATGTTTTTTATGAAAATAAGAAAAAAGAAAAACAGTTTTCACTTCTCTAATTGTGTTTGGAAGACAACGATTCAAGGAGATTATGTAGTGCTTTCCCAATTACTAGAATACAACAGAGGCATTGACACTGAAGACTGTGTTACTAGCAGCAATAATCTGCTTTTGGACCAGATACTATTAATCAGGATCTCCCTGTTTTGTTTTGTTTCTTTAATATTGTTCCATGATGTTTTATTATTTTCTTAATAAAACTCATGCATGCAAGTCTTTCATTGCATTTAAGCCTAGAGACTTTTTTTTTTTTTAATGTTTATTCATTTCTGAGAGAGAGAGAGAGAGAGAGAGAGCGCACAAGCAGGGGAGGAGCAGAGACAGAAAGAGGGAGACATAGAATCCGAAGCAGTTTCCAGGCTCTGAGCTGTCAGCACAGAGCCCCATGCGGGGCTTGAACTCATGAACTGTGAGATCGTGACCTGAGCTGAAGTCGGACGCTGAACTGACTGAGCCACCCAGGCGCCCATAAGCCTAGAGACTTTTTAAATGGTATTTTAATATTATATGCTTTTTATACATTTTATTATGTATATACTATTGGCACATGTTGTATAGACAAAGAATTGAGTTTCATATCTGATTAAAAAAAAATCAGACAACTTGCTATCATTATTAATTAGGTCCTTTGGGATTTCCCATGTTGACAAGCATCACCTACATATAAAATGTTTTTTTCTTTCTAATTTACATATCTTTGATTTCCCTATTTTGCCTTACTCAGCTGCCTCAGCTGGATGGAGTACAAAGTCAAGTGTCTGTCTTATGCTTGACTTTACAGAGGTTGTTTTCAAATTTTAACCATTAATAACATTTGCTTTATATTTTTATAAATCCAACTTAACAAGGTTAAAGAGCTTCCTCTCTTTTATATTATGTTAATAGATTTTTAAAAAATTATAAATTAGTATGTTTATCAAATGCTCTTCCTATATTAATTTAATTATTAAATGTCATTTTCCTAATTATTACATTGAATTATATTGATTTTCTAAAATAAAATAAAAATTTCATTTTTTGAATAAATATGATTTTCTCAACACAAAACAGTACCATTTACAGTAAGATCAAAAAAATGACATACTGAGGTGTAAATTTAATAAAATATGTGCAAGACCTTTATGTTGTAAACACTGTTAAAAGAAATCAAAATGATCATGAATTGGAAGACTCAATACAGTTCAGATGTCAATTCTTCCCCAATTGATCTACAAATTGAACACAAATCCAGTCAAAATACAAGCAGTAATCTTCGTAGATATAGATAAGCTGATTCTAAAATTTACATGGGAAGGTAAAAGAATTAAAGTTGCAAACAATTTTGAAGAAGAAAAACAAATTTTAGAGAAACAGATTCATACATTTTGAGATTTACTGGAAAGATACATTAATCAAGCTAAGTGAAAGGATAGACACATAAATCAGTGGAACATAATAGAGAGTCCAGAAATAAACCCACAGAAATATGATCAATTGATTTCTAAAAGTGGGAAAAAGGATGCAATGGAGAAAAAATATTTTCTAGAAATAGTGCTGGAATAATTAGATGTCCACATTAAAAAAAAAAGAATCTTGACCTATACTTTATAATGTTACATTAAAATTAACTCAAAATGGATCAATAGAATAAATATTGTCTGGGAGGAAGACTGTCCTGTGCTCTATGGTCTTTCTGGCTACCTTATGGTCCTCAGAACCAAATTGCCATAAGACAGATTAACAGGAGAAAAGTACATTTAATAGGTGTGTGTATGGAGTTTCCACACAGACATGAAATTGCAAAGACACTGAGGCAACAGAAAGTTTACATTAGCTAAGGACAGGGCTAGGGGCCTGAGGATACAAAAGACAGAAAAGCTCATTACCAAGAAGGTGAAAAAAGATGTTTGGAAAAATAAGGTTCCCCTATTATGTAGATAAGTTGCTTAGATAAAGGGCAGTCTCTGTTAATAGCTCTCTTCCTGTTACAGGCTCTCCTTTCCAATGCAAGTTTAGGCAGTTGAGCTCTCCCTCTATCTGCTGGATTGTGATTACTTTGAACACAAAACAATCTATGCCAAAGTGGCCCATCTTGAGGTGGTCTGCCTTGGGCTTCTACAATATAAAATGGATGACTATAAAAACCCTTAGAAGGTAACATGAGAGAATCTTCAAGACAAAGAGTTTGATATGGCACTAAATCCATGATTTAAAAAAGATAGAAATTAATAAATTGGAATTCATCAAAAGTAAATACTGTAACTTTGTGAAAGACACTTAAGAAAATGAAAACACAAACCACAGTTTGGGGAAGAGATAGTTTCAATTTAAACATCCAAAAAAATGTCTTGTTTCTAGATATATAAAGAACTATCTAAACTCACTGAGAAGAAAAACAAACACACTTAGAAGTGGGCAAGATATTCACCAAAGAATAAATACAAATGAAAAGATGCTGATCAATCAATAATATTAATAAATTCATAAACAACACTTTCTGCCATCCCTTCTCTTATTCTATTTTCTCCTTCATCCCTTCTTTCTTTCTAACTGAGTAATTCTCATTCTTGCTTTGGTGATTCTTGACAGAAAAATGATTTAATACATTTTGAATTAATTGAAATCCTCCCAGTAGAAATACCTATGCGGGGAATGAATTTTTAATAGTGATACCTACTCAAAAGAAAGAACTAGCTTTTCAAAGCCTGGTCCATGTTTATCTAAAAACTGACAAGAGATTGACATAAATTGCTGATCTTTCATTTTTCTTTGATGCTTTGCACTCCATACTCTTTGTCTCTCATTTCATCTCGTTTTATGAAGTTATCTCATCCAATTTATCTTGGCTTCTCTTCTGTCCCTTCTCAACATGAGGTGTTCTCTCTCCCAATTGTACTAAAAGTTGTTTGTTCTCTATGTAAAAATAAAAACAAACCAAATTTCATTCTGATTTTTTTACACTATAATATTATCATATTATCTCACTGCTAAATATACATATGTATATAATCTTATTTCTTATCACTAATTTTCTCACTAATATTTTCAAAGAAATGGCAATTGTTTTAATCGCCCTTTGGATCCTCAGTTTTCTTACCTTCAACCTTCTGCCTTCTCCCCTCCCACACAGACCCGGTTTTTTATACAGTCCCCTTTTCTTTCTGACTGTTTGGACTTCAAAAATTTACCTAAATGTCTAAGGTCTTGATTTTTTTCATCTATAAGTGGTCATACCACTTTCTTAAAATAGAGTTTATTGAGCTACTGTATACATGTGTTTGATCACACAATACAGTTTTGACAAGGGTTAAGTGTTCCACCCAATTATTATTTTAATAATGATAAATATTAATGCTATTATACATACTTTTAAGTAACATTCAATTAAATAAAATTCAAAGAGATTCTAAGCACATAAGTTTCTTTGCTCCCATTTTTCTTAATTCTCCGGGGCTTTGCTAGACTCAACCCTCAGGCAAAAATCTCTTTTGCTTTGAAGTTCATTTTATTTGATTATGCCCCCTGGATTTGTTAGTGTGGCCTACTAATGTTTAGATTATTTCTTTTCATTTATTAAGGCCTTTCTACAAGATACTCTTTTTCTTCTGCAAACTCTTTCCAGATTTGCTAACATTCAACCCTGGATTCCTCTTTAAAACAGTATGGTAGGGGTGCTTGGGTGGTTCAGTCAGTTAAGCACAGACTCTTGTTTTTGATCTCAGTTGTGAGATCAAGCTCTGTGTCCCCATGTCAGGCTCCACACTGGGCATGGAGCCTACTTGGGATTCTCTTTCTCTCTCTCTGTACCTCCCCAGCTCATTCTCTCTCATTCCTCTCTCTGTCTGTCTCAAATAAAATAAAAAACAAAACAGTGTGGCAAGAGCAAACTGGGGGGGGGGGGGGGGCAAGGAGTTGGACAAAATGGGTGAAGGGGAGAGGGAGATATAGGCTTCCAGCTACAGAATGAATAAGTCATGGGGATGAAAGGTGCAGCATCGAGAATACAGTCAATGATATTGTAATAACATATGGGGTCAGATGGTAGCTACACTTGTAAGCATAGCATAATGATTGAACTTGTCAAATCACTATGTTTCACACCTGAAACCAATGTAACATTGTGTGTTACTTCAGTAAAATATGCATTAAATCCAATAAGTTAATAAATAAAGGTGTGGCAAGTGATCAACCCCAGTCAACCTCAGCAACTCATCGGCAGCGCTTTATATAAAAATAAGAGTGTCCCACACTGTGATGGTCTTCCCAAAACTTTTTTAAAATCTCTTTTTTTAAATTTTTTTAATGTTTATTTAATTTTGAGAGAGATTGAGAGAGAGCAAGGGAGGGGCAGAGAGAGAGGGAGACACAGAATCTGAAGCAGCTCCAGGCTCTGAGCCATCAGCACAGAGCCTGACATGGGACTCGAACGCACAAACCATGAGATCATGACCTGAACTGAAGTCGGATGCTTAACTGACTGAGCCACCCAGGCACCCTTTAAAATCTTTTTCTTTAGCTAGTCTGTCCTTATCTTGATGTCTCCTTTTCTTCCTTTCTATATTCCTATATATCCACTTTCTTCTCTGCATGGGTTAATACTTCTGCTTCATGCTTGTAATCATTTTTTTTAGCAGGACATTCAATGTGCTCATCTCTTTTTCTTCAAATCCCATGAACGTTATTATATTAAGGCCTTTCCAGCAAAAAACAATCTCTTGTTTGTATATCTGTAAACCTGCATTTCTTAATGTTTCTCAAACATTTTTTTTAAAATTTTTTTTTTAACATTTATTTATTTTTGAACGGGGGAGGGGCAGAGAGAGAGGGAGACACAGAATCGGAAGCAGGCTCCAGGCTCTGAGCCATCAGCCCAGAGCCCGACGCGGGGCTCGAACTCACGGTCCGTGAGATCGTGACCTGAGCTGAAGTCGGATGCTCAACTGACTGAGCCACCCAGGTGCCCCTGTTTCTCAAACATTTTAACAATTTTCAAATATTTCTCAGCCAACTTTACAAAGGATTTTGGTCATGCTTGGCTTGTTTGTTTGCTTTTATTTTATTTTTTTAATGTTTATTTATTTTTGAGAGAGAGACAGAGAGAGACAGAGTGTGAGCAGGGGAGAGGCTGAGACAGAGGGAGACACAGAATCTTGAGCAGGCTGCAGGCTCTGAGCTGACAGCACAGAGCCCAATGCAGGGCTCAAACTCAAGGATGGTGAGATCATGACCTGAGCTAAAGTCGGACACTTAACCGGCTGAGCCACCTGGGGTGCCCCTTGTTTTTTTGCTTTTAAACAATACCTACAGGGGCTCCTGGCAGGCTTAGTCGGTTAAGAATTCCACTCTTGAATTTGACTTAGGTCATTATCTCACGGTTGTAAAACAGAGCCTGCTTCGTGCTCCTGGCTGAGCATGGAGCCTGTTTAAGATTCTCTCCCTCCCCCTCCCTGTCTCTCCTTCTCTCCCTACCCCTCCCCTGCTTGTGCTGTTGCTCTGTCTCACTCAAAAAAATTGAAACAATACCTATATTTTCAGATTGAGTTTTGAATACAGTTTGAAAACATATCCATAGTCAGTTGTTATTTTTAATCATTGCAGGAATCAGTTAAACTTTGTACTACACTTCTCTCCCCCTTTCAAACATTCTTGGACCATATAACCTGACCTTCTACTATGGAGAAATAATTGAGGCTATCTGTCATGAGTTCCCTTAACTACCTACTTTCTTCACTAATAAATTTCCTCTTTCCTCTCTCCCTTCAGTTTAAGGGGAATGGATGTATCTCTTCTAATCCACAAGTAATTGTTTTACCTGTGCTCATGGCTTCATCCTCTCCTGTGGTTTCTGGGTGGTCTTAGCTCTATCAACTGTCTCTCTTAGTGGCACCAACTCCTTTTCTCCTGAATCTTTGTTGCAAATATATAATAATACTTAAATCTCTTCCATCATAAAAATGAAACACACTAACAAAATCATCAAACCACCAAACTCTCCATTGAGAGTTAAATTCTAGACAATGATATATTTCTCTTCTAACTTTACAAGTAAAGTTTCTAGAAATAATGCTTTATGTTCACCGACTTTACTTTCTCACTTTTTGTATATTCATCCATCTGGCTTCAACATTTATTTCACTCGGAAACTGCTCTTATATAGGCCAACAGGCCAGATGGTCCTGAAAACATATACTATGAGCTGGTAATGCTGAGAAAAATCTAACCAAGAATTTTTTTTTTTTTATAATTTTAAGAGAGGTGTGAAGACTATTGGAATCAGAAACAGTATATAAGATCACTTTCTATTTTATGGGTAAGTCTCTGGTAAAATTCAGATTCTTCAGTATGTATCAATCTCATGTGCTCAATAGCTACCCCATACTGTTTTTGTTTTTGTTTTTGTTTTTGTACATCTGGTTACACAGTTCAAAACTTGTTTATCTTACTTCAGTGAAAGATATGTAGAGACAGAATTAAAATATAGCATCAGTTAAAATAATCATCAAAGTTATACAGTGACCATAAATCCTTGATTTAAAGTTTTAAGAGAATTATGATGAGTTGTGGAAAGCCATACTGTATCACGCCAAAGAGCACTTAGCTGAAGCAGATCTAATTTTGAAGATAGAATATAGATGTATATTGGTATGTAACTCTTTTATATGTAAATTTGGAAAATATGTTAAGACTGCATATGAGTATTTAGAAATAAGACATACATTTCTAAAGGCAGAATGAATTGGTTCTGAATTGCTTGAAGGATGTATGTTAATAAATACCAAACATCTCACTATTTAGCTTTGGTTGTAATAGAACACTACTATTTTTGAAAGGTGTTTAAGTGTGTGTAATAGTGAAAATTTAAAACAATCTAAAATCCATCAGTAGATATTAGGTTTGGTAAATGGACATATGAAAAATGGCATAATTGAAGACTAATAAAGATTCTACAGTACCAGTGTATATACTACTTAGAAACATGTCACCTACAGAATGTTTAAATGACATGTAGATTATAAAATAGTATGTATCATAGATTCCAATTTTATAAATTAAATATACCATCTGAATCTATACACTGAGAGAGAAGTCTGAAATAATTTGAAATTATTGATCTTGCTTACTTTTTGGTGTTTGGATTATGAATAATTTTTGCTTTGTGTAAAGTGAAATATCCTAATTCTAAAATAAAATATAGTATATATATATTTAAAAAATTTTTTTAACACTTATTTATTTTTGAGACAGAGAGACAGAGCACGAACGGGGGAGGATTAGAGAGAGGGAGACACAGAATCTGAAACAGGCTCCAGGCTCTAAGCTGTCAGCACAGAGCCTGACGCGGGGCTCGAACTCACGGACTGCGAGATCATGATCTGAGCCGAAGTCGGCCGCTTAACCAACTGAGCCACCCAGGCGCCCCAAAATATAGTATATTAATAGAAGGGAAATATCTGAGAAAATACTTAATTTGTTACTTGAATTCAGTCATCTACACATACCTAAGCAAATGACTGAAAAATTAATTTAAAAAAAGAGGTGGATTCTACATATGACCATGTCTCAGAAGAAAATCTATCAAACTATCCATTATATATCTCAGGTGGTGATACATAAATTATGCTAGAGGCCATAACAGATTTAGAGTCCAGATGTTATTCAAACATTTTGATTAGCCTCATGGCTTTAAAGTCACTGGGTCAAAATGTCCACATTTCGGCACACATGTCTATTTAAAGTAATTTAGACATTTGAACTATGTATTATTAAAGTCTGGGCATATTTTCTGTCCCTTTGTAGGGGTTGGATGTATTTGTCACTGCTCTTGACACATTATACACATTCTCATAAGTTTTATCATCTAGATGTAATTTAAGCAACATGTAATTGTTGTGTTAAAATAGTAACTCTATTTCTAGGGTTCATACAAGATGATCAAATTCCAGTATTCAAGAATTAAATGAAATTCCTTAGAGATAAATGATAGTTTTAAGAAAAATAAAAGGACATTATCATGTACAGAATTCATTATTCAAACAACATTATATATTCTTCTAAATACACATGACATGTCTAGGGGAAAATTGTGTCAGGAATGCTGTGCCTTTTGTTTACCTGGAGGCAGTTTTCACAATTTCCCATAAACTTCCCCCTATTACCTGATAGAGCAGCCTACCATTTTAAACAGGAGAGATACAAAAATATGTTTCTTTCCATTCTTCAACTACAATTGATTCTTAGCTTTCTTCAGAAATCTCCATCTACTTTGCCTTTATTTTATGCCTACAGAAGTTCCTTTTTTTTTCACCTTTACATCTGAAATATTTATTGCTTTAATTTTGTCATGATGAAAACAAAAGAAGGAAAGCCTACAATGTAAGTGTGTAATTCTCCTAAAATTAACAGATTCTCTTAAGGTCCCTTAATACATGACCTGTATTAACACGATTTCTTGCATATTCATCTCCAACACGTCCCATAAGATAACCCAGTGAAGCTGCTTCTGTTGGCTCTTGTTATAATATAAATATCTCCCTAATGTAGAATTTGGAAGTTAAGATTTAGATAAACTCAGAGTAAAGAAAATTCAAATAAGGGCATATCCTCCTTTCCATAAAATTCATATGTACTATAGTTTGGTCAATTAGTTCTATTTCCTAAAAATAATCTCAAAATACGGTCACTATATCCAATTGCTTTGCACTTAAACATTTCAACTCATTAGTTGTGTTGACAGCTCACTAGACACAGCAATTCTTAACTCTAAATGCTGGGGACAGAAGTCAAACTCTTTCTCAAATTTGAACTAATATTTTGATGCTGACATTTATGATCTCAGTAGAGAAGTATCGGGAATGTAATAAAAATGTGTATAATCCTAATGTTTCCACAACTTTGTTGTAGCTATGATTCTGATAGGTACATTGCATCTTTTACAGTCTTTATCCTTTTGTCATGAAATCCTTTGGAATAGCACTCACAAAATACCAGGCCATAAATTTTAGGCAATGTAATTTTCTTCTAAGAAGTTAGGGTTGTAAATTAAAGTGGAAAGAAAACAGGGTATTTAATTAAATTCCGGCAAGTGTGGCTAATATGTTTTACTTGTTTTATGTCATGTTTTCTGTAGTATGTTTATTTTTAATTTTTAGATTTTTTAAATGTTTATTTATTTTTGAGAGAAAGAGAGAAACAGAGCACAAGTGCGAGAGGGACACAGAGAGAGGGAGACACAGAATCTGAAGCAGGCTCCATGCTCTGAGCTGTCAGCACAGAGCCCGATGCGAAGCTTAAAGTCACAAACCGTGAGATCATGACCTGAGCCACAGTCTGACGCTTAACCAACTGAGCCACCCAGGTGCCCCTATTTTTAAAGGGACATTCGGTTTCATAGAATTACACACTTAACCTGTTCAAGTTAAGTTGATTTTTGCTTCTAATTTAAACCAAATAGAATTAAATGGTGAAATCAGTATTATCAAGTTTATATTGTCATTTTAATAAATTCTTTTCTGTAATATTAACAGTGAATCTATAATATTAGTAGAAATCGAAATTCTGGGTATATGAAGGAATTATCAATCTTTAAGCAGGAAAGTATATCTAAGAGATAAGAGAAACCAATTGTTTTTAGCTAAAATACTTAGCCTATTCAACATGCCAAGAACCAAGTATAAAAAGAAAGTGAGCAATGCAGTGTTATGGAGCCTGCCAGGACTATTTAAGATCCTTATCACTTTTACATTTGACCCTCCAGTTTAAGCTTGAAGATGACACTTGGTTTTGAAAGATTAAAGAACAGATAGATTCATAGAACAGAGCAAGTACACATTTAAATACTCTGCTAATTTAGAAGTGAAATAAAATTAATTGAAATGATCCAACACTTTACAATAAAGTTCAGTTCCTTCAACGGGAAGACTTTCAAACTATACTGTGTTAACACTTGTCTTGTTTCTAAAATTAATTGCCTTCAGCTGTATTAACAATAGAGTATGATGAAGTAACATGAAAGCTTTGGACAGATCAATAATAAAGGCATCCTAATTTATCCTTCCGTCACCAGCATCACCACAAGATTAATAAGTTTCAAAAGAGTCAATTGAATGAAGTCTTTAGCCTAAAATTGCTACTCAAACATCATCCAAATACAAAGCACAACAGCTCCTCAGAATTGCTAAAGCAATCAGGCGAAACTAACAAAGAAATTAGCAGTAAGGGGAAGGGGCATTGGAAAATAACACATTGCTTATGCATTGGCAATAAAATGCTATAATCCATAAAGGGCAGCACTGTCTTTTGCATATGCAAGACTCAAAGAAGGAAAAAAAAATAGAGAAATTAATGACTTGGTGGCCAGAAGATTCTGTTGTACAAAGAACCATATTAGTTTACCTTCATTTTTGTCTTTGCCTTACATAGTCCCTGTTGTCTGTGATAAGAACCAGAGCTATATAAAAAGTTTGATGAGGGCAAATGCTACATTAGGAAAACAATTCAATTTAATATGCGCTGAGCCTACTCTACCAAGCTCTTGATATATGCAGACAGATATATATAAATTCATGACAAAAAAAAAAGAATCGCTGCACTAGAGGTTAGGAGAGCTTTATTCTAGTCCTATATTTGCCTGAGAAGAGTTTTCTGACCTTAGGTAAACAAATTGTGCAATATATTTCTTATGGTTATTTACTGCTCGTTAATTCTATATTACCCATAATTTGGTCAGAGAACAGGAAGGAAAGCAGGCCAGTGGTTCATTGTTCCAGCATGTTTCAAAGGACCCCAAATTAGATCAACTGTTAGATGCCCTACAAATATTTGGTGATCTAAAAGGAATATATATGCATATACACACATACATAGAGGTAAATTTAATATTTTTTATTTTAATATTAGTACATTTCATTTTCTGCAATATAAACCTCTCAGGTTATTCTATTTTCCAGACTAAAGATATCACATATATGATCAGAATGGACATTGTTTCTGAAAATTTTAGAATATATCACTAAATTCAGCTTGCTTTGTCATGAGAACATTTTCAATGGTAATTCATGTTTTAAATCATTCTAGAATGCAAATTCCATTTTTATAAAATGTCTTTTGAATTTAGCATTCCAAATTTGGGCTGAGAATGCAAATATTCTAAAAATAATATATGCTCAAAAAGTAATTAAATATTTGGGGGTTGAATTTGAAATCCATTTTTTAAAAACATAAGTGGAGATTATCATTAATTTCTAATATTGCTTTGCTGTCATGCATTTATTAAAATTATTTTACACAACTTAGTAGATTAAATCCTGAGGTTAAGTAATTTACTGAATGATCTCTAACTCAAATATCATCTCCCTATATAATTATTTACCTATTATTAAACAACTAAACATTAATGAAATTAATGAAAAAATGAATTTATATTTCAGAGTTGAATTATTCACTAGAGATATTTATATGAAGATAAATATATTGATAAATTAATCCAAATGAAAAACCCCAAACTTGAAAAAGGAACATTCAGGGAGATTTAGAGTGAACTGGTAATGAATAATAGGATGTGCTTGAAAGGTATTATTGTAGTTATCATCTTCGGGAATTAGCTAGAAACAAATTCATATTAAAATATTCTATACTCCATTTGCTCAGGTAGTAGACAAGGCAATTTATCACAAATACTTTTAAAATGCCATTATTGTACTATTAAATGACTTTTACAAAATGTCAATGCTAGCCAAAATGATCAAATGAGGAAAGATTGACTTTGACAACTTGTATTTCTCCCTACACCATCACACAATGCTAGATGAATGGGAACAGACATACCAGTGAGGTTGCTGGTATGCAAAGCAATGTCTGCCTGTGACTGAATTGACAGGACAATTCTGTGGACCAAAAATTCAATTGAGTCATCTGAAGCAATTCCCTTCCTTCTCTTCCATGTGGCTTACACCTTACAATGATCCATATCATCCAACCGCTAACTAGGGACTGTTTCTTCCCTTGGTATACATCACTGTCTGCCCTCTTTACCTTTTCTCCTGTTCTTTGAAACATTTACTAGGAATCCCATTCACCTGATAGTCAGTGTCAATGCTGACCTGTTTAGTACCCTGAAAGCAAAAATAGACATATTGCTTCTTCAAATCATTTTTTTGGAAAGCTTTCTACATATTTGTAGGCCCTATATGCCATTTTTTCACGAAGCAAAATGAATACAATAAATTCAATTAAATAACCATTTAATGTAGTCTCCAAATAGAAAATACAAGACAAACCTACCAACATGGTCTTATTCAATTGGTTCCACTTGTAAAGACAATGCCAATTTCCTACTGATATAGAAAATAATTATTTTGATCTACTAAATGTAAATGAGTTGGACAGGGTATTACAGCTTCAAAAATACTGACATTCAACACAGGTAAGTATTTTTAAAAATACTTTTGAAAAATAGTGATTTGAAAAATCATTATAAAATTGAGCATCAATCATCTATCTATCTATCTACACTATTTTCACCTTAATTAGAAGTACTGTATATAGTGCATATACATATATATATATACATATACATATGTAGTGTATATATAGTTTGTATATAGTGTATATATATAGTGTATATACTATATAGTGTTTTGTGTATATATATATATACACACTATATATATTGTATATATATAGTGTATATATATACAATATATATAATGTGTATATATAATATATATAATGTATATATATATATATATCTATATATATCTACTTCTTTGATCTTAATTAGAAGTACTGTAATGTATGGTTTGTGAGTTCAAACCCAGCATTTGGCTCTGGGCTGACAGCTCAGAGCCTGGAGCCCGCTTCAGATTCTGTGCCTCCATCTGTCTGCCCCTCCACTGCTTGCACTCTGTCTCTTGCATTTTCTCAAAAATAAATAAACATTAAAAAAATTTTCAAAAAAGTACTGTAATGTAATGATGGATAGACTGTGGTATAAGAAATGAATTCAGTGAACTCATCATGTCTTTCAGAGCTTTTAGTAAAATTATTTTACCAGAAATGAAACTTGAATTATTTAAAAAAAAAACAATACTAAAGATTTAGTTCATGAATCCTTTATTATAGAGTTCTCAATGTATGGCTAACACCCAAATGCACAAGAGAGAGGTCTTAATCTGTATTGCTACTTATATTAATGTTAGCTAAGGATCCCTTGGTGCTTAAGTAAGGTGCCACTCCAGATACTGAGAGTCTGACTTATTCAGGCAGGTCTAGGAAATGATATCATCAAGAGGAGAACTGAACATAGTACCGAGTACAGTACACAGGTATTTGCTAAACCAGCTCTTGTTGACAAGACAGCAGCAACTTCTTAGCATGAGAAACATTTTCTGAGAAGTTAATATTTAACTATACAGACAAGTAGAAGTGATTATGATGAAAGTGTGATAAAATAGCAAGGAGGAAAAGGAAAATGGAATGAAGAGAAGTTATCCATACTCCATTTAGTCAACTGACCAATTTTACCAGGTTTATTAGTCATATCAAGACACTGGCCCTTTGCCTCATTTGGAGCATTTTGACTATTTCAGCTTCTCCTCCTGATTGTCACTCTAGCCCTTAATCTGTCTCCCTTTCTGAAGCCATTCCTTAGAGTCATACTATATACTTTTAGCTTCAAACCACATTTCTAGATAAATGTACCTTTGATATTTGTGACTCTGTTACATATTGCCTCTTTATAAGCCCCTTCCTTTCTTCATTTCTTTTATATTTAAGACTTGGGCAATTCAATGCTTTCTACTCCCTCTACCTTCCCTTATAAAGAAAAAAAAAGACTCATAAATGTTGAGTTAGATTGCAAAGTCTTTTTAAGGGAAACTTTTTATTTGAAAAAGAATTTGAACATCAGAAACATTCCATAAAAAGTCTGTACAACCAGTTTCTCTACCAAACCAGTGTCCATGGGCTAGTAACTCTAGGTAACCTTTTGTGCAAGTTGGTGGCATCTGTTGCTTCAGTGCTAAGACATATGTTCTTCTGTTCCCTCAGTCTCCACCACTACCTGTTACTTACCTTCTTGGCTGCTCTACCCATTGTCTTTGTTATCTGCTCCCTGGAAGCATTTGATGTTGTATGCTTGTAGTAAGCATTGAAGCACTCTGTTAATAGACTGAGTCAATAGTCAGTAAATAGCTACCTTCTCTTGGAAGACTGGCAGAAACTGACAAATATCTGTATTTTCTCTTCTTTGACAGACTTGTAGTTTACATTTCTAGGACCTTTCACAGTTAGGGAGGACCATGTGATTGAGTCCTCACTAGGGGTGTACAAAAGGAAATGATGAAGCCCCTCCGAGGCTTGGCCTCTAATGCCTCCTTGACCTCTTTCGAGCTCTCTTTCTTTATCTGAATGCAAACAAGTAAGTGGAGGATCACAACCTTGAAGGAAGTGGAGACCTTCAACATGGCAGAGCTCTGAGAGGGCGGGGGCCAGCCTCCTTGATTGACAATGTGGAACAGGGGCTACTGCTTACCTGTACTGTAATATGGCATGAGACAGGCACAAAATTTTAATGAGATAAACCATGGGGAATTGTAGGATTATGTAAGATCAGTTAGATTATCCTGATTAGTACAACTGCACTACATGGAAATTCTAATTTATAACAATTGCTACAGTGTTAGGCAACTGATTCTTCTCTTATAATTATATTTTTTTAATCACTAATTAATGGCATGAGTATTTTTAGGAGGTTTTCTTAAGGAATCTTGGAAACATTATTCTTCTTGATTTATCTGTTTCTGTATCTTCCAATCAAGGAATGGTATTTTGATATGTTGATATGATATTTGTTCAAATGAAAGAGATCTATATGTATTATCAATAAGTTGGACATGTAATTTACTGTCTAAACTAAGATACTTGAAAGTAAAAAGTTTTGCTAAAAATAATTGAAATTATTCAAATTTATAACAAATTATAAAACAAAATTTGTTGTAAAACAATAATTTTACAATAACAAATTGGTTTATTAAATAGGTATTTGTAAATACCTCTCAAAGTAATTTATTTTAGTTTTTAAAAATAAAATTCTTTATGGGGAACCTGGGTGGCTCAGTGGGTTTTAAGCCTCTGATTTTTTTTTTTATATTTATTTTTGAAAGGGAGAGAGAGACAGAGACAGAGCACAAGCGGGGGAGGGGTAGAGAGGGAGACACAGAATCCAAAGCAGGCTCCAGGCTCTGAGCTGTCAGCACAGAGCCTGATGTGGGGCTCAAACTCATGACCTGTGAGATCATGACCTGAGCTGAAGTCAGTTGTTCACCCGGCTTAGCCACCCAGGCACCCCATGCTTCTGCCTCTTGATTTCTACTCAGGCCATGATCTTGCAGTTTGGGAGATCAGGCCCTGCGTTGGGCTCTGCACTGACAGTACTGACCCTGCTTGGGATTCTCTCTCCTTCTCTCTCTGCCCCTCCCCCACTCTATATGTCTCAAAAAATATCTTTATAAAAAGTACAAAGTAATATATATACATATACGTCAGCAAAAACTTTAAAAAAACTACTTTATATTGATTGCCTAAACAAAAACAAGCAAAACAGAAAACTTATTCCTGTCACATATTTACATATTTTACTCACTTTCCCAGCCATATGAGCCTCAAATGCCAGATGATTTGTACATTTCTGAAGAATGTTCTTTTCCACATTGAAAGGTTTAGTATTTAAAAAAATTTAAATATATTTTATCCTGACCATCACAACTTATTTTTATGCTTAATTAATTAAAAATATTTGACATATTCAATTGACACTTAATCTTACCAAAATATTTATTTACGTATTTATTCATTTATTTATTTATTTAGATAGCACAGGAGGGGCAGAGAGAGAATGCCAAATAGGCTCTGCACTGTCAGCACAGAGCCCGATGTGGGGCTTGAATTCAAGAACCATTAGGTCATCACCTGAGCTGAAACCAAGACTTGGACTCTCAAATTACCGAGCCAACCAGGTACCCCAGGACCAGAATATTTTAATTGGGAGAAAGCTCAGGAAAAATTCTGGTAAAAAAAGAAAAGTATTTTTTTTTTTTTTTTTTTTTTACTATTCAACTGTGAAAATTTTACAGCCCAAATGTCTAATAGTTATTCTCTTTGCCTGTGAATTTCAGTGTCATTTTTTTTGTGATAAATATTTGTATGAGAAAAAAAGCCATTCTATTAGCTCTTTCTTATTTCAAGCTTTGTTTTAAATAACTGCAATATACTAAAAGGTTAAAAGGATTAGATTTTAGTTCTCCATTCACTGAATATTTTATTAATGTTTCCACCTGGTTTCAAATAAATTTTAACTAAAATATAAAGTGCTGCTTTAAGAAGTGTCTAATACCACACTGGATTCTTGAAGATGATTTTTTTCCAAAGGGCAGACACTTCTTAAATACAACTATAATGGGCACTAGAAGAAAAAGATGTAATATCATGCAATAATTATTGTTGTTTTGTTCAAGAGTTACATAACTAAAATGTGTTAGTTCAGTTACATTCAGTCTTTGTGAGTGTGGGTCTCTGCATATGTGTATGCATGTGTATGTGTGTGTATATGTCTGTTTATGTTAATTTTTGATAGCTACAGCTTCTACTTCAGTTGCTGGAATATGACAATTTATTTGGATATAAGAGTAAATTATGTTAATGCCTTGAAGTCTATTTCAAGTATACATTCTATCCCATATATTTTTAAATGTATTAAGGATTTAAAAATTTTTTTTAACGTTTATTTATTTTTGAGACAGAGAGAGAGCATGAACGGGGAGGGTCAGAGAGAGAGGGAGACACAGAATCTGAAACAGGTCCAGGCTCTGAGCTGTCAGCACAGAGCCCGACGCGGGGCTCGAACTCACGGACCGCGAGATCATAACCTGAGCCAAAGTCGGACGCTTCACTGACTCAGCGACCCAGGCGCCCCAAGGGTCTTTTTTTTTTTTTTAACGTTTATTTATTTTTGGGACAGAGAGAGACAGAGCATGAACGGGGGAGGGGCAGAGAGAGAGGGAGACACAGAATCGGAAACAGGCTTCAGGCTCCGAGCCATCAGCCCAGAGCCTGACACGGGGCTCGAACTCCCGGACCGCGAGATCGTGACCTGGCTGAAGTCGGACGCTTAACCGACTGCGCCACCCAGGCGCCCCAGGGTCTTTTTTTTTAAATATGATACTCTGCCCTACCAAAATTTATCTTTAATATTGACTTTATAGTAGCATTGACTAATGTTTCTGTTTAATCTTTGACAAAATGAACGTCTAACAGCTTCACTCTGCTTTTATAAATTGGATAAAAACATGCAACCCATATCAAGTATTACAAAACTTATTTGAAGTATCTAATGGCACTGATATAAAACTGGAATAATTTCATTATCTATGAAGAGTTTTCTGATAACAAAGCTACATACTGACTGCCTTTCATGATAATTAAGAAAAACTGAAGATGAAAATAGAACAAAAATAAAAGAACAATCTTTGAGTGAAAATTTGTTTTTCACAGAATGATATGTGAGCACTCTTTCATATCTACATTAAGTTTATAAAGATAATAATAGAACCTGACCAAAGTAATAGGGATAGACAACAGACCTCTAACCAGGTGACAATTTCAAATGTGGTTCTCTGAAAGAAACATAGTTCTTTACCACAGAAACAAAGAACATAGTTCTTTACCATAGAAACTTCAGTTGCTAAATCCTTCTATTTGGCTTCTTCACACATCAACTAGCTGTACTAATTCTTCCTCAGCAGATTTGATATCTTGTTGCCATGTGAGGCAGTAAATGTTGCCAGCTTTCTATGTAGTTACATTATCAATAGCAACTTTCTTGAAGTATAAAAATGTATAACTCAATTTACCATTAAATGTATATATATTTTTAGTTTATTGCTACTGAATTTTTTTACTAATACAAAACAGCCAAACAAAAGCATGACCAAGCAATAAATATAGAGCTGTAGCTTTGAACCATAAATGACAAAAATAATCAGTATGACAAAAGTATCCATACCGATATATTCTACTGCAGGCTACTCAATTTCTGTGTAATACATATATTTAAAATATAATTAACATATGACTTCTCCTTACTCTTGGTGACTTTTGGTATTCTTGTGAACATCATCGGGTGCCATGCATGACACGGCTAGCCATTTATCAAATGACCAGGAAAGACAGCCGAGTGAGAGAACGTACTTCACTTTATTAGTCAGAATGCTATCCTTGAAGAGGTTTGTTCCCTTGGGTCTTGGAAAGTTTAGGAAACGAGAACTGGGTTTTTAGATGTCTTTCAGATTTAATTGTTAAAGCTCAGTTCACTACCCACGAGTCTCTCACACACCACCACAGGGACAAAGACAGAAGATGAAAGTACAAAGTGAAAATACGTGGAGCCTCCCCTAGGAGAATGCAACTATTGATAATAATTTTTAAGAACAACAACAAATCACGAACAAATGCTAATGAACCGGATGGGTCTCAAGGACAGTAGGTGTACACTGGGTATCTCCCAGGAAAACCAACATTTGGAAACCCATGATAGTAGAACTTCTTTACCATAGAACCACATTTGAAATTGTCACCTGGTTAGAGTTCTGTTGCCTATTCCTATCATTATGGCGAAGGACCATTATTGTCTTTATAAACTTAAAGCTGGTATGAATCTTAACATTCTAGGAAGGGAAAAAAACCACCTCAGTCTGGTAGCTATTAGATAGTGGGTCTAAGTATCTGAATGGATTGCTAATCACAAAATAAACTAAATAATCTCATTTTTAATCCAGTTACATTTGTGCACATTAAGTCTACTTAATAACTTTAACCTGGAATTACAATCATATAATATTCTTCTCATACAACAGTAAAAACTTTTTTAAAATGCTGAATGTATTTCAAAGTCAGAAAACACATTGGATTAAAGAATACTTGCTTTCTTTGTGAGGGAGGTGTGAAAATAGAAAACTATAAATAGTAACACAAAGGTCCTTTCACCATTAACATCTGTTACAGCCACGGTTATTAATATTATAACTGTTTTTCACAGCAGGAATGGTTTCAACTTCCATTTTATAGTACAACAAATAATTTGGGAAATGATTAATGAGATTTTGAATTATAGATTGAGTTTATCTTAAAACAATCTGTGGCACTACAGCTGGAAAGGATCAGGCTTTAATTACATTCAGGAAAAACTCCACAGTGAAGCAAAACACGTCCATTTTAGGGTGCCCAGACCTTCCCCATGACTGGTTCACCTTCACACTTGGCTGCTTAGCTCCGTTTTTTAGCACATGGTGCTAATGAGGCCACGGTCATGTTTTCACTCCCCATATGTGCCAGTTAGCTTACCTCCGTTCCAGGGCTACAGATTGTTTTCCTAAACTTGTACCGCACTCAGAGATTTCTCCACGCATTCACCAGTGACATCTGGCAAAAAAGCATGGAAGATTCATCATAAAATTAAAACTACTGCTGATTGCTTGGAGAAGGGGTTAAGGAGGCTTACTTGGAAAAATCAGTGTCATTCTATTTTTCAAAATGACATGTTAATTCAGAGCCTTCCTTTGACTTGATTACTAGTAGTTTTACTTCAAAACCTTATCACTTAAGGGAGGCAGCATAGAATGAAAGAACACTAGACTAGGATTTTAAAACCTAGATTTTATTCTGATCGCTTAACCAAAGTAGCTGTACGGCCTTGAACTGTTGTCTAATTAACCTATGCTCATTATCCTTATCTGGAAAGTCTGCATATTGCCTCAGATAATTGTCCATCTCCCAGGCGAACTATGTGTTCATCATTCCAAGGCTCGAGATGTCAGGCACTGGAAGCATTATTGGATGTGAAACTGGAGGCTGGAAGGGGGATTTGATGCATCTTAAAAACTCAACTGGAGCCTCAGGCAGATGGTTATTACTTATTAGTTGTCAGGATCTCTTGTTGAGCAAAAATGGGCTCCCATTGACTTTTAGGTGCTTCTGTTCTGTAATGCTGGTTTTATAGTTTGTTGCTTATAGGAAGTGTGCAACATCAGCCTTCAGGCCAGGGGGAGAAATGCATGATATTGGTCTCCATGACTTTGCTCGGTATCTTTCTTTTGTTTATTGCAGCAGACCTCTGCCATAGGCTTGGAATGAATATATTCTCCTTGTCAAGTCCTGGTAATTATTTTTCACCATAAGCACAGAGCCCTTTTCAGCTATGCATCAGCGAGTAACTGTCAGAAGACAAGGGCCATGACAAGAAATGTCCCTCCTTAAAATGATTTATTTATTTCTACCCAAAAGACACCTTGTTGAGGGGAGAGGTTGACATGAAGTCTTTCTGCTCCACATAAAAATGTTCTTGTTTACCAATCTAAAAAGGAATAAACAAAGCTGTGTTTAACCTAAGTGCCTATCATAAAGACTTAGTGGGGCGCCTGGGTGGCGCAGTAGGTTAGGTGTCCGACTTCGGCCAGGTCACAGATCTCGCGGTCCGTGAGTTCGAGCCCCGTGTCGGGCTCTGGGCTGATGGCTCAGAGCCTGGAGCCTGTTTCCGATTCTGTGTCTCCCTCTCTCTCTGCCCCTCCCCCGTTCATGCTCTGTCTCTCTCTGTCCCAAAAATAAATAAACGTTGAAAAAAAAATTTTAATAAAGACTTAGTGTTTGTTGTTAACAAATATAGGCTAAATACAAACTAACTAAAGCAATTCTTGTTGAGAAATATAGATTATTACATCTAAAAAGCAACAGTACCCATTTTTTTTTTAGTTTATTCATAGTAACTAAGACAGGGGTGGAGTAAAGTGGGAATGCTGTCATTTATTAAAGAATGAATTTCCATGTTTTAGTGTCCCTGAGACATAAGTTTGAGTATTGTTCCTTAGGCACTTAGCAGCATGTGTGCATAATACAAAGACTTCATTTGCTTTCATTCACACACACACACACACACACACACACACACACACACAGTATTAATGGTCATTTGGTCTATGCTTTCATTCCACTCCATTGATTCTAGTTGGTTATAGTTCTGCAGCTTTTGTTACTCTCTCTATTTCACCCTGGTTCCCTGTGCAGAATGGAAATAATAAGCATTACAGTCTGTGGCCAGAAATTTCGCAAGAATCTAGCATATTCGCTTTGTATAAATGTGTGGAAATTTTGGTGAAATCATTAAAGGAGAAACACCCTCCTTGATGAGGAAGAGGGCTCATGTCCAACTGGGGAAACATACAGACCAGACCACCTCAGTGCATTTCCTGCCATTAAAATTCATGATATATGATGTTGTGCTAGTAAAATAACTTCATATTTATAGGAAACAGACAGATCCATTAACTAATTTTAACTGAGAATAATTTTTTCAGCATTTTTATTTTGATATGGGGACTAGAGGTCACTAAGTATCTGTTTATATCCTCTATACAGAATTTAACTGAGTAAGAGAAGACTAGTTGATAGAAAATAGGTTTTAGAGAAAGTGTAAATTCTAAGTTGTGAGGACAATCACAATGAAAGGAAAGTTAGGATTTTTCCTCCTGCATTCCAACTCCTCCCCTGTTCCCTCTTCATGATGTCACATATTGGATAAGAAAATATTATGAGAAATATCTCAAATCAGAATCAAAAGTTTAATGTTGAGAGACTGAAAGCACTGTGTTTAAGACTAGGAGACAGAGAATAATGCCCAAAATCACCCTCATATTATTGTTCTGGCACTAAGGGAAGAAACTATTAGAGCCAAGAAAGACACGAGAGATGTAAATATGAAAAAAAGAGGCAGAGTGAAATGTATTATTCTCAGTTGATCTGATTATATGCATAGATAATCTAAAATAATACGTTTTGAGTCAATAATCGAATTAAGTAAGATGGCAGGTTAAATTAACAATCACCAATCAAGAACTTTTTAATATGCAAAATATCGTAAGATAAACAATATTTTGGGAAAAAAATTCATTTCAATAGCAAATAAAAATAGAAGTTCTTCCTTAACCTATCTGTTCAACACAATAACAAGTAAATCACAGAGGGTATGTTTTTAATAAATTGGCAAAATATGCTAACTTTCTTGTGGAAAATGAATTAGTTTGACATGAAAGTCTGTAAAAGAAGAGTGGTAAAGTGGCTAGAATCTTGGGTAGCAAAATATAGTTTGAAGCAATACTATATGAAATTAATTTTAAATAATTTATGGATTTTTATTCTTATATCTCATTTTAAAATAACAACCTGGTTGTCCATAAAACATGTTTAGATTATAAGACATTTTTATGTTTGAGTATTAAATTCTTGACTATTAAGCAAAGGTTGTTATTTTAAAGTCTTAATATTACCAGTATTTCCAAATCATAGCATAAGGATAAAGTTGCTTAAGGTCATGTTGAGGGACTGTTTAAATACACTTTCTTTAGCTTGTAACCTGTTATGAAATTAAGAACCAGGTTTAAATAACTACAAAGATAATTCTAAAATATATCATTATGCTCAATTTTGGATATTGAGCACATATTTTGTTGCATGGTTAGTGGAGATTTAATTGATTTGCCACATTTCTTAAACAAAGCAGATGCTTGTTAACTGGTTTACATCGTGTTTTCTTCTTCTGTAAAATAGCAATTGTGCAGAGGAATTGGAAGAACATATTTGAAAAGGCTGCTGTGCTGACACAAGTCACTGCTTTTCTTCCACTCATGCTTTCTTAGTCATCATAAAGCAGGTGCCCCAATGGCAGAAGATAAATAAATGTCCAGGACTAACTATCCTTTACTAACACCCAACAGTTTACCCTGCCCTTGATATTTGAAGAAATAACTCAAGCTTAATCTTAAATATCAGTGTAAACGGTCACATACACTTCAAAAAAGTGTGCTAGAAGTAAGGTCCTTTAAAGTTAATTCAGTTGTTTGATGTTAACCGGCAGTTTGATGGTTTTAAATCCAAAATTAGAGAAATGGAAGAAAGGGTAAGACTATTGGAAAAACACAGTAGGGAATGTAAGTAGAGTGTGAAAACTGCTGGGGAACAGATTGCTGTTATAATTAGAGACAACATTTCACTCTCCTTTAAATACGAGTCCCTGGAAATTGCTCTGAGTGAAGGAGAGGGAGACACAGCTGTTTCAGTGTACAGCTGGTGGGAATTACAAAGACCAAAGTCAGGCATAAACCGGTTGAAAAGTAAACCAGCTAACTAAGTAACAGTAATACCTGGCTAGAGCTTAGATGCAAATATATATTGTTCTTAATAAAATATAGGAAGCCCACCTGAGAGTTTTGATGGTGAAGAAGAAAATGCCCACCTGGTCCAACATATATTATGTCTCATATAAGTCTTGAGAAGAACCAACCAAATATTTGGTGATGAATCACGATTCTTCTCCCTGTGCAGTGAAAACACTGCAGTCATGACCAGGAAGGACACTCCACATGCCCAATTTATTGGGCTCACCAGTTCTCTGTGTGTTCTCTGGAGAATCACACATCCTTTACCCTCTCTCTTATATTGTCTTGCTGCAGAAATGCTAGACAAAAAGAAAGAAAGGAAAGAAAGAAAGAAAGAAAGAAAGAAAAAAAGAAAGAAATACTCTTTTGGCTTAGAGTTTACCCAAATCTCAGAAATAGCAGAATTCCTCATGTTGTTCTCTTATCTTTTAATGTTATCAAATAATGGCATATACATTAGAGATTTCCTCCTCTTCCTTCTCCTCCTTCTTCCTTTCCTCTTTCTCTTCCTTCTTTATTTCACAGCACATAGAGAACAGTTCCTACCAGTACATTAGCTGCACAATTGTACAAGCAGACCTAACCTCTAGATTCTCTTAGAGAGACTGTTATGATATTTGTCAAAAACGCATCATCTTGGGAGTGTGAGGATTGTCAAAGAGGTGGTAAGTGACTGTGAACTGGCCTCTAGGAACCCACAGGATGTCTGTGTTTGACCTTTGCCAATCATATTCAAAAGCAACCCGGGAAGCCTGATGTACTTGTCTCTACAATGCAGACAATTTTCACTTTTCTAGCCTTTGCTTCATTCTGCCTAGGAATAAAGGAGTATAAAGAGGAACAGTCTCTCTCATAAGAATCCAGATGCTCAACCAGCATTTCTTCTCAGCGTATCCCTTCTCTATGATTGCTGTTCCATGTAATATTTGTACTTTAGCATCATGAAAAAAGGAGAAAATCTTTTATTCTACGTTAGGTCACATTTTATGCTGCATTTTACTGGATTTGGTTTAATCAGCAGTTGCTGATGAATTTGTTGTACAAAAGTAAGAGATGTAGTAGTTCTAATCCCATCTCCCCTCCACTTGCATATGAAATAAATATTTGCCATATCTCAGTTTCATGTGTTGTCAGTTGTTTGTAAGAGTGTCTTGACTACCTCTCCTGACCAATAACATGATTTCATTTTTATTTCGAAAACTATGGAGGGGGGACAAAAGAAAAAATGAAGCCAAGTTACTGATAAAAAAGTTGTGGAATATAGTATGAAAGCAATCTTAGGTCAACAAAGATGGTGACTCAAACAAGTTTTGAAAACAAAAGGCTTTGCTTAAACTTAGGAACTTTTATTCATCTATTAGAATAGAGTTTAAGTGCAATTCCTTAGTTGAACTTCTCTGAAACCCCAGATAATATTATATTATACTCTTTAATAAGTACCCAGGATGCTTCAAATTTATTGATTACATTCAAAATAGTTTATGCACTGTCTATATTTCCCACTAGAAGAATTTCTGCATGAAAGAGAAAATATTTACCTCTAGTGCTCAGAAAAAGACCTGCACATACTAAATACTAATTAAACACTTCCTGATACGCTAATTATTCATTCATTCACTCATCAACTCCACAGATTTTATTAAGCATCTGCCGTTGTGGAACTTACATATTCTAGTAAGAGATCAGACAATAACAACGTGTAAGTAAATTATCCATTTCATTAATAGGAGAGAAATGTTAACAGGGAAAAGGAAAAAAATAGAACAGGTTAAGGATTAAGGATGCTGGCATAGGGAATCCAGTAAGATAGGCCTCATAAAGAGACTGTGAATAGAACAAATCCGAAGGAAGGGAGCTAGATATCCACTCAAATTTCTAAATGAAAACTACTCCAGGCAGAGAAAAAACAGGAAACATCTAATATATTCAAGGAACACAAATTACTTTTGTTGAAATATTATCAAAATATAGATATATTTGTACTTTATCTCCCCTTCCTAAAAAGTCTTTGTGTTTGTGGGGTTTATTTTATTTTTTGGATGGCTTTACGGATTACCCATGAAATATTTTCACAGTTATGATGACAGGAATCCAAATACTGTCTTTTGACACCAGAGATCTGTTTTCCGACAGAGACATTCATTCCTTCCATCTGAAACGACCATGGAGAAAATAGAGTTGAGGTGTAATAGAGCTTAAAATCAACTTTATTAAATTGAATTTCTCCAGAATTGAGAAGACATCTCACTTTTTCTATCGCCTTCAGGTAAACACTTCCAAAGTGGTATTTTAATAACCATTTAAGCACACAAGGACAGCTGTTCAGGTGGTCTCAGAGAAGATGAAAAATTGCATATGTCATCTGCCAGAGCAGATACTAAATTACCTTGGCCTACAGAAACTTTTTATTTGCCTAGAAGGTATTTATTTTCCCACTTGAGGTGTTGGAAAAACAATGGTCCAAACTTCCTATGACAGAAAATATATCAGTGAAAACTCAGCATCAGTTTCTTTTATTATATACTGTTACTAGTGGCTGAAACTTTCTATGATAGAACATCAGTGAAAATAACATCGCTTTCATCTTTTACCAGATTCTCCTTTACTACATTTCTGTGCTTACTGGTAACATATGCCAAGGGTTTGATCATTTTCTTAATATGCATATCTTTAGCATTTCACAGCATATAGTCAATCAAAACAACACATAGTTCACAGAGATTTAAATTACGTATTTTCTTCTCAAAGTTTGCTTAACTCATACATCGTATGTTACTTTTCTAATACTTTTTTTTTCTTGGACATATTTCAATATAATCAATTTACTGAGCTTTGTTATTGTGCTCAAAAATGATTAATTAAAGATATTATTTCAGTATTACACCTAACATTAAATATCAGTGAGAATACCTTAGAAAATTTGTGGAGATTTATGACAGTAGAGGAAAAAGAATGAATACAACAGTATAATTATTTTTGTTACTTATTAAAATGCTTTTCAGTGTTATACATAATTCTCCATGGGAAGCAAATTTTTATTTTACATAAAAATGTTAACCAATAGTGACTTTTTGAAATAAGTATGAGGACAAAACACCTCATACTCATTAGGATAGCCAACATCAAAATAACAAGTGTCAGTGAAGGTGGGGACAAATTGGAATACTTGAACACAGCTGATGGGAATGTAAAATGGTATAGCTGCTGTGGAAAACAGTAAGAAATTTCCTCAAAACTTGAAAATAGAATTAACACATGATCTAGCAATTACACTTCTAGGTATATACCTATATATACTTTCAAATAATTGAAAGTAGAGTCATATATATATATATATATATATATATATATATATGGGGAGGGGCAGAGGGAGAGAGAGAGAGAGAGAGCGAGAGAGAGAGGGAGAATCTTAAACAGGTGCCATGCTCAGCACAAAGCCCAACACAGGGCTCAATCTCACGACCCTGGGATCATGACCTTAGCCCAAATCAAGAGTTGGACGCTCAATCCACTGAGCCACCAGGCACCCCCCTCAAAGAGATGTTTGTATGCTCATATATATAAAAGCATTGTTCAAATAAGCTAAAATGTAGAAGTAGCCCAAATGTCCATTGATGGATGAATGGATAAGCAAGTGTATATATACAAAAATCTATATATGCAAAATGGAATATTATTCAGCTTTAAGAAGGTAGGAAATTCTAACAAATAGCACAACATGCATGAAGCTTATGGACATTATGCTAAGTGAATGAAGCCAGTCGATAAAAGACAACAACTGCATGATTCCACTTACATGCAGTACACAGAATAGCCAAATTTATACAGACAGAAATAAGAATGGTTACGAGGGGCTGGGGGAAGGGAGACTGCAGAATTTTCATCAGTTTTACAAGATGAAAAAAGTTCCAGAGACGGATGGCAGTGATGGCAGCACAGCATCATGAATGCATTTAATATCTCTAAATTGCACATTTAAAGTGGCAAATTTTGGGGCTGCCTAGGTGGCTCAGTCGGTGGGGCCTCTGACTTCTTCGGCTCAGGTCATTATCTCATGGTTTGTGTTCAGCCCCACATTGGGCTCTGTGCTGACAGCTCAGAGCCTGGAGCCTGCTTCCGATTCTGTGTCTCCCTCTCTCTGCCCCTCCCCTGCTCACACACTCTCCCTCTCCCTCTCTCTGTCTCACTCAAGAATGACTAAACATTAAAAAAAAAATTGTTTTTAATGGTAAATTTCGTGGCACCTGAGTGGCTCAATCGATTGAGCATCTAACTTCAGCTCAGGTCATGACCGCACTGTTCCTGAGTTTGAGCCCTACATTAGGCTTTCTGCTGTCAGCATAGAGCCTGCTTTATATCCTTTGTCCCCCCTTTCTCTGCCCCTCCTCTGCTCATGCTGTCTCAAAAATAAACAAAAACATTTTTTAAAATGGTGAATAATTTTATGTTATATATATTTTCCCATATTAAAAACAATTGAAAACATAGATTAATATGAATCTAAGATAGAAATTTTGACTAAATTGTAAACACACTGAGCAATATTATCGTATTAGTGTCAAAAACTGACAATAAGATGCCATCTCTGCTCCCCAGAATCTTAGCATCACGTTGATTAATTAGGGTCCATACATAACAAGAAAAATGTTGATATTTTTAATGTGAATATATATGTGTGTTCACCATTGACTAAGCTTCATTATGGAATTATAAATTATGATTATGTTTGATAAGTAATCTGATAATGAGAAAAAATATTATAGCTGTATGCACCTTGAAAATTTCAAATCCTATTTTGGCTTTTTCAGTTAAAAATTTTTGTAAGTTTATTTATTTATTTTGAGAGAGAGAGAGAGCACAAGCGGAGAGGAAATAGTGAGGGAGAGGGAGAGGGAGAGAGAGAATCCCAAGCAGGCTCTGCACTGACCATGCACTTGAACCATGAGGGTCTTGAACTCATGAACTGTAGGATCATGACCTGAGCTGAAATCAAGAGTCAGTCACTTACCTGACTGAGCCACCCAGGAGCCCCTGGCTTTTTCATTTTTAGTGGTTAAAAAGAGGTGTTATATAAAATGTATATATTCCTTAATTTTGCCTTCTAAACCAAAGTCCTTTTGGGAGGAAAAAAGTAGGTATGGCCAAGGTCTCCTTTTGGATTTACACCACACATATTCAGGGCTATCAAAATTTGTTTTTTCCTTGTGATGACTTTTATTAAATGAGCATGTTGAAGGAGGTCATTGAGAGGACGTGGCCGCAGGTCGACCTGCGAGTCCATCCGGGCAATTAATGGGAGGAGCCTCACTCCCTCCCCGTGGAAGGGATGTTCGCCGCACCCTTCTCGCAGCGGGAGCCGCTTCAAGCCCAGGGCCTTGAGAGAGCAGTGTATTGTTGAGGCCCCTGGGCACATACGTAGGGCAGAATCCAGTTGAGGTAGCTTCATGAAGCTGTAAGTTGCTGGCGGCGCGCGTGGAGATCTCATCTCCACGAGATCAGCCTCAGGAGTAAGTTCCCTCGCTTGCTCCTCCTGCCACCTACCGGTCCGGCCGGCTGCCTCTTTCTTCCGTGTCTCCGCGGCCTGGGTGGAGGCCAGTTTCAGATTCCAGCGGGAGAGCGCCCAGGGCTGCGAAGCAATAGAGCAAAGAGCAGAATCCTGTCCCCAAGGCTGGTAAGTGCGATTTGTAACCGGACGACCGCTAACAGTTTACCAATTTAAACTGTTTTAAAATACATCATCATATTTGTCCGCTTACCTTATACAATCTAAGAACTGCCAAGTGTATAAATTAACTACAAATGCTGTTCGGTTTCTGTCTTTAAAAAAAAAAATTTTTTTTTTTTAAATTTTCACTTATTTTTGAGAGAGAGACAGAGCGAGTGGGCAGGGGCAGAGACAGAGGGAGACATAGAATCCGAAGCAGGCTCCAGGCTCCCAGCTGTCAGCACAGAGCCTTGATTCGGGGCTTGAACTCATGAACAGTGAGATCATAACCTGAGTCAAAGTCCGACGCTTGACTGAGCCGCTCAGGTGCCCCAAGTCTGGCTTCTTTCTTTAGCAGAAAATATGCCACTGCTTTGTGTTTCCTCCCGTAGAGGCTACATTTCAAGAATTAATTAAGGTGGCCTCCTACAGAGCTGATCCAAACAGCGCACACAGACCCATTTCTTCCACAGTATTCGTAGATACCTTTCAAAATTTCCAGAGTTACTCAGGTGATACTTAGGAAACTACTGCTCTTTTAAAAGTCCATATAAGTTTTTATTATGCAAAAGCTTAAATTCTTTTCTTCCAAAAGTGATGAATAAGCAAGTTGAATCGTGACCAATAATTTAGGTGAGTTGCTTTAAGTTGAATATAGACTAAATGAACATGGAAAAATATTTTTCATATACTGTATTCATTTATTGAACGACACTGCTTAATTTTGTCTTGGAAAAATACATCTATGTGTTCATATAATAAATTAATTTTGATATGTGCTTAAAAATGTTTTCTTACATGGGGTCCTGGGATGGCTCATTCGATTAAGCTTCGGACTTTGGCTCAGAGCATGATCTTGTAGTTTGGGAGTTCGAGCCCAACATCAGGCTGTCTCTGTCTGTTGTCAGTCCGGACCCGGCTTCAGATCCTCTGTCCCCCTCTCTCTGCCTCTTCCCCCCTTCTCAAAAATAAAATACACATTTAAAAATGTTTTATTAAATTAAAATATTATTTTACTGATATAGCTCATACAGAATGTCTGTATCTTTTTAATTTGGGAGGTTTGTATCAATCTGTGGCAACCTAGGAAAAAAGAATAAATGTACATTTATACCTCATTTCACATATCTTCATCTCAGCTTTTGATTTCTGTGTAATTCAATAGATAGATGCAGTTTCCCTATCAATTAGATACATGATGGCTGCATGAATTAGTAATTTGACTTCATCAAATAGAAATTTCTTTTTATTGCATAAGAGGTATAAAGGAGGACTGTTCAGACAAGGTATAGCAGCTTCATTGCATCCTCAGTGACCCTACCTTCTTTTAGCCTTCCATGCCATCATTCTTGGCATGTAGCATTTATCCTCATTCTTATAAATGGCTTCTGCATCTCTCGCTATCATACTTGTGTCCCAGAGTAAAAGATAGAGGAAAGACGAAAGGTGATCGTCAAAAGGTGCGCATGTATTCCATAGGTCTGCCAGCTCTGATGAGCGAAAAGCAAGAGATAAAACAGCTTTTATTATGAGAAAAAATATATGATAGTCATTTTTAATTTTCTTGAAGCATAAGGGATTGGAATTGAGAACCAGATCATGGGCAGCAGTCCAGAGAGTTAGAAACCTTTTCATTGTAGCTATGAACAGAGCTATAACACCAAAGATAAAAGAGTGGGTAAAGCACTTGTTGTTATCCAGAATTAGGAAGAAGGCAAAGAAGAAAGTGATGATTAAACCAGAAAGAATCCATGCCAGAGTTTAAAGTGCACAGAAGTGTAAACTTTGGGAAATCAACATGGAGTAGTGGCTGGTTACAGTGATTGCATCTAAAGAAAACATGAAATAGGAAGGCATTCTTTACACTCCATGTACCTTTTAATTTCTTTTGCTGAGAAAGCTGTAGACTAAGTATGAGTGATTCACAACTGTTAAGAAGTGAGAGCAGTTTGTTGCCAGTTAGAGGATTACTGTAAACATTTATTTATTTATTTATTTATTTATTTATTTATTTATTTATTTATTTATTTATTTATTTATTTATCTTGGCTGGAGTATATGAGGGCCTTTTAGAATTACATCTAATACAGAAACTCCAAAGCATTCAGTGCACATTTAAAGAAAACATAGACTTGCTGAGTCCTATGTTGAGGGATTTCACCTGTGTAAACACAGTAGGGGGATATTATATTGGTCCCACTAGTCTATTGAGCCTCCTGCTGTGTCAACCCAACTGTGGCAAAGCTTTTATGGATTAGTATAGCCCAGAATGTTTGGCTGGAGAAAAATTAACTGGCTAAAACAAAACATCCCAAGAGGTTCTAAACACAAAACTGAATTTTGAAGGGACTCTCAATTTGTCTCTCTTTGTATATATGTGTATGTGTGTGTACGTATATATGTGTATATATTTCTATATTTAACTTTTTTTTAACATTTATTTATTTTTAAGAGACAGAGACAGAGTGCAAGTGGGGGAGGGACAGAGAAAGAGGGAGACACAGAATCCGAAGCAGGCTCCAGACCCTGAGCTGTCAGCACAGAGCCGGACGCGGGGCTTGAACTCACGAACTGTGAAATCATGACCTGAACTGAAGTCGGACACTTAACCAACTGAGCAACCCAGGCGCCCCTATATTTCTATCTTTAAAAGGAATAATTGAACTCTTATTTCAATTAAATAGCTTACAGAAAGTGCTAGCGAAGTTCTATCCCATAGTAAGTACTTGCTCAAAAGTAGCTCACATGAAAAAAAAAAAAAAAGGACCATTTTCCTTCAAGAACAAAATACATTTATACATACAATTGTTTTTCAAGAGTTTAAGTTAGAAGGTGCTGTTTTATACATCACTGATTTTCAAAATTTGGAACTTAGAAACCCTTTTGTAAAAACTATTTTATGGAGACTTTCAGTGTCAAAAAAGGGAAAAGAACTGTTCTAATTAAAACAAAAGTCTGGAACCATGCCTGCTCTGTCCCTCAATAATGCCTTCGAGACTCCTGGGGCAACTCTTAGTGGCTCTAGGAGTCCTCAAACACATTAAATCTAACAGAACAGGCCATGCAGAAAATGATCCTTCTAGTTTTAAAGTAATATTTCAAATTTGGAATATTCTTGTCTGTCTATATTGTACATTGCTCGATGATAATAAATTATGAACAGCAGCTGCTTCCTGTTCTGTTTTAAAAAGTAGTTTTACTGAAATCTCCTGCTGTAATATATTTAAGAAGACTTTGAGCTGGTGAGAACCAAGCTATTAAATTAGGCTATTGGTCTACACTCCTCTGTTCAAATTTATTACAATGAGTCACTTCTAGTACATCTGTTATTTTGTACAGCCCTCTCCATTCTCCTCATACACTAATCTGGGGATTAAAGTGTCATTCTTCAATTATTTTCATTTGGATTCTTATTCACGTTTTAAATCTAGAGCAAGCGGCATAGACACAAAATTGGATTATTTGGAATTTGTGTCAGGGATGGTGTCTGGTGCCAGAGCCCAAAAGTAGCACTTGTAAAGAAGCAGTGGCTTCTTTAGACCACGATTCATCTGGGACCTGACCTTACTTCTCATATATTTTCCAAGCTTGGCTTAATGTTCTAATCATTGATTTTATAAACTGAATAATAAATTCTCATGGATTCCATTTTTGAAATAATAACAAAGTCAGACCTGGTTTCTCAGAACCTGATTGGTTCCTTAACCTTTATGTGTGTAAACTCATAAACTCATACACACACACTTCTGTGCTCATACAACCATTTGACTATGGGGTTATTCTAGAGATCACTGGTTAGAATACAATTCTCTGTATTTTACTTCATTGATTCTATCAGGTTCTCGATACCTGATTTTGGCTAATAATACTAATTTAACTTTAATAGTAGATGCTATAAATTTCTAAAGTTGATGGGTTACATACAGTTTTTATTTTGGTAATTGAATAATTGTGTTAAATACTGATGCTTCTAATATATACACTGAGTTTCTACCTCATACTATTAAATGCATAAATGCTCCCAATTCGTAGCTTAAGGGAGCATACATTTTGAAATCGTTTTGAGGGGCGCCTGGGTGGCTCAGTCGGTTAAGCGGCCGACTTCGGCTCAGGTCATGATCTCGTAGTCCGTGAGTTCGAGCTCCATGTCGGGCTCTGTGCTGACAGCTCAGAGCCTGGAGCCTGTTTCAGATTCTGTGTCTCCCTCTCTCCGACCCTCCCCCATTCATGCTCTGTCTCTCTCTGTCTCAAAAATAAATAAACGTTAAAAAAATTTTGAAATCGTTTTGAAGAGTAATACCTTTAAAATGTATTTCCTTAAGACTTAAAATGTGAAATTTGTCCATTTTTTCAGCTGTTTTAAGTTGACAGCAAAATTCAATGGAAAGAAGAGTTCCTACATATCTCTTGCCCTGATAACATTCACCAGATTGGTACATTTGTCACAATTGATCCACCAGCATTAACACATCATTATTACCCACAGTCCATAGTTTACCTTAGAATTCACTCTTGATGTTACATGTTCTATGATTTTTTTCACAAATCTCTTATGACATGTATACAATTATCGTGTCCTACAAGATAGTTTCACTGCCCTAAAAATACCTTATTCCCTACCTATTCATTTCTCCCTCCACACAAATCCCTCATACTCGCTAATACATTTACTGTCTCCACAGTTTTGCTTTTTCTAGAATGTCATATAGTTGGAATGATACAGTAGGTAGATTTTTCTGATTGCTTTCTTTCACTTAGTCATAAGCATTTAAATTTCCTCCATGACTTTTCATGGCTCAATAGCTCCTTTCTTTTTACCCATGAATAACATCCCGTTGTACAGATGTATCACAGTTGATTTATCCATTTACCTACTGAAGGACATCTTAGTTGCTTCTAAGTTTGGAAATGATGAATAAACTGCTAGGTACATACAAGGGCAGGCTTTTATTTAGACATAAGTTTTCCACTCATTTGGATAATACTGAGGAGCACAATTGCTAAATTGTATGGTAAGGGTTTGTTTAGTTTTACAGGAAACTGTGAAGCTACCTTTCAAGTGGCCATAGTAGTTTGCATTCCCACCAGCAGTGGATGAGAGTTCCTGCTGCTCCACCTTCTCCCTGCATTTGGCATTGTCAGCATTATGGATTTTAGCCACTCTACTATCGTTGTCCATTTTGAACTATGCTGTTTTTCTGATGCATTGCTGTTACTTTTCTGTTATTTTGGTTTGTTCTTCATAAAGAGATATCTTATCAATAATGCCTAATCATAAAATATATGACAAAATTCCCATTTTCATGAATATATCAAAATATTACCATGATTTGCCTAAGAAATTTCCCAGTGATTATTTCTTGTGGATGGTCTTCATCTCCTTATTGCTTCTTTCCCTGAAGAGAGCAATCACTGTGGTTTTCTTCCCTTAAATTATGTTCAATAAAGATAATCATCTTTATTGAAAATAATCTTCCAGTCTTTCTCTGTGGAATCAGATTTTATCTTATGTAAGCAGGTTAATTTCTTGCTTAGCATATATTGATTCTTTTACTGTGGTAGATACTGTTGGTTGCTTTCCTGGCTTTCTCTCTTCCTTACCAACTGACTCCTGATTTTGCTTAGGTGACAAATGACCAGCCCTAGGGAAGAATCTAGGGAAGTCACACCATTTTGTCTCTACTTGGAGCACTGGAACTTATGCTACTCAGTTCTACCAAAGTGGAGAGGTAAGACATAGTCCATGATGCCTTAAAAAATATTTTGTTTCTTGATAAAAATAGAAGTAGATGGGGGTGCCTGGGAGGCTCAGTCGGTTGAGCGTCCAACTTCAGCTCAGGTCATGATCTCACCACTTGTGAGTTTGAGCCCCGCGTCGGGCTCTGTGCTGACAGCTCAGAGCCTGGAGCCTGCTTCGGATTCTGTGTCCTGCTCTCTCTGCCCCTTCCTCGCTCGTGCTCACTCTCTCTCTCTCAAGAATAAATAAAACATTAAAAAAAATTAAACATAGAAATAGATGGAGAGAAGTTCCTTTGGTTGTCTTCTTTCTGAATGGGTCTATGAGAATATGATAACTGGAGCAATGGCAGCTACCTTGTGACAATGAAGAAAGAAGTAACATGTTGAAAATGCAGATGGAAAGATGAGAAGAACTTGTTTTTTTAATGTTATTTTTGACTTCTAGAATTGCTCACAGTACCAACTATTTCCAGGCTGTTTGCTTTGTGAGATACTTAATATTAAAGACACTGTGATCTGGTATTTTACTTGTAGCCAAACAGATCCTAACTGAAACTGTCCTCAAAATGGAAGACTTAGTGTGAATGGCCATGCCCATATCTTTGAAATATTGCCAACATTATTTACATTACAAAAAGATGGCAACTGGCTTTCTTGCAGTCCAATTAAGGCCTAAACATGTCATGTACAGGGTACTGGATATTACTTAGTTACACATTTTGCCTCCTCTCAAAATTCATATTTATAAGAATAAATACTTATATATTTATATAAATAATATTTATATTCAAAGCAACTTTTTGTTTGTATTTTGCAATTGTATCTTTATCTTATCTCAAGCCACTTTAAATAGAAAAGAAAAACTCACAATATATTCAGATACCTACATCATCTGTCAAATTGTACCCCCAAATTAGAAAATATAAGACAAAAGTTCATAATATCTCTAAGTAAAATTTCTAATATGTATGGTTTTTCTTCTTTGTTTTCTGTCTTGTAATACTTATTTTTAGTCTTTGAGTAGAGCCAAATGGATTATACAGTTCCTTCTTCTTGATGATCAGCAACCTCTACCCAGCCTACCACGAAACAACTCTTATGCAAAACATACATTTTATTAATAAAGTTCTTTTTTTTTTTTTAGATTGATATCAGTAGCAGATGGATTAAGCCACTTGCGGTTTCTTCCTTTTGCACTTGGAATAAAATTAAAGTCATTACCACTAGGGGTAATGCTGCTAACTATCTCTCTAGCTGTATCTTCACAAAATTTCTATCTTTAAGAGTCTCAGAGTTGCTGAAATTCTCCAAAATATTTCCAAACACAGAACCCAGGGCTTTACAAACACAAGACCTGGGATAATCTTCTCCCAGAGAACTTCACTCATCATCATTTAGCTTTCCCTGAAAATATTACCAACTCAGGTGATCTTTCCTGTTCACTCCACTGAAGGTTCTGCCTCCCATCTACTCAACACAAGATGGCTCTTATTGTTTTTTTCATACTGCTTTTCTCATCTTGAATACATGTTTTAATCTGTTTGTACTTCATTATTGTCAACCCATTTCTCCCACCATCAACACAAAGTATGACTCATGAGAGTATCTTATAAATTTCACTCTCATCATAATGCTTGGCAAACAATTATTTTGAAAGTATCTTTTTCAATAAAGTAGATGAATAAATGAATAATGATTCATAACGATAAGTAAATAAAAATAATTTTTGACTGTTTTTCCTTCCTTCACTCTCAGTAGCTTAAACTTTAGCCCACTCAGAAAGTTGGCTTACCTTTTCACTTCTTTTTCAACACTACCCCTTTTCTAAGTTCCTTTCCAGGTCTTGTTATTCTGCTAAGCCATTTAGTAATGACCTGAGTATCTTTTTCTATCCATGGCCTTGACATCGAAACTTCCATCTTCCAAAAGGTTCATTTTGTGATTTTCAGAAAAAAATACAATCTCTTTCTTAGAAATGCTCTGATATCAGTTGCTAAATTCATATTTTTCTGCCACATCAGGTCAGATAACCAGTGTCCTTCTGATAATACTTACCCAGAGATAAACATTTACCTGGAGTTTTTATTTTCATCCATCCTATTGAGCTATGGTTGAATTATTTTTGAACATCCTAAAAATATTTTAAAATTGTAGATATTCTAATTATCTAATTATCATATTTATTATATTCATAATAAATAGTTTATAATACTTAATGGCCTTTAAAAAATTTTTTTTTCAATGTTTATTTATTTTTGAGAGACAGAGTGTGAGTAGGGAAGGGGCAGAGAGAGAGGGAAACACAGAATTCAAAGCAGCCTCCAGGCTCTGAGCTGTCCGCACAGAGCCCACCATGGGGCTCGAACCCACGAAGCATGAGATCATGACCAAGGCCAAAGTCGGACACCCAACCAACTGAGCCATCCAGGCGCCCCCTTAAAGGCTGTTTAATAGCCATTAAAGAAACACACAAAATTAGTTTATAAGTTTCTATTTTTCAGAGTTAGTATTATTGAGCATAATTGAATTCAGCAAATATGACAAACACAAAAACAACATAGAAACTTAGGGTCATTCTCACTTAGAGAAAAAGAATGGTGAACATTTTTGCATATTCAAATATTTTCTTGTTTACACAAATGTACTCTATACATGGATATACACAATCATAACATTATACATCCATTTAAAATAATTCCATATTACTCGTTTTCCCCAATGTTATGTTTCAAATATTCTAACTAATATGGGACCTTATCTAAAATGACTGTGTCATTAATTGTATTGGCCTGAATTGGTATTAGACCAATTTATATTAAGGTGTTATTTTTGTTAAATATTAGCAGTGATCTTTGACATGTTATACATTTCTTACAGCTACAAATTCCTCATTGCTGAAACACATAGAAAGTGTCTAAATTTAGGGATGCCATAGAAATTAAATGAGACAAAAATATACATATACCTATATGTGTTATATATAATATATGTGATTATGTAGCTGTGATTATATAACATACACATACATATATACACATTTCTGTATGTACATATATTATATATATAATGTATATATAGTATGTTAGTACATGGTAGCTATGATTTTTCAAAGTTCTTCATATCACCTGTCATAGTAGCTACCCAATATATAATTTCTGATTGAATTTTATTTAATTACTGGTATGAACCTTAATTTATTAAATGATTTATATATCTTGGGATATTTACCTTTTTCTGATTATGATATATAGCAAATGTTTTAGGAACTATTTCTATTAATACATAGGTTTAATATTAATATAGACACAAATTTAGATTGGGACAAAAACCTTTTCTTAATTATTCTTCAAGATTGGCCCTACTTATACTAAGGCACATTTACATAATGCTGTCCTTTCATAGACAGAAAATACCTTTAGAATTCATGTACTTGAAAGCATTTATTGAAGCCACTTATGATGTCTTGAGAATATGACAGATTGCATATTGAATAAAAGATTAATATTGTAAAGAGATATGCTTCTTCCAGGCAAATGTTTATCAACAGAGCATATCTTCCCTTCCACCTTCCCCCCTCCATCCCACTCTGCACAGGTGGTTTGGAAATATGCAAGGCTTTCTTGAAAGTTCCAGTGATTGAGGTTGGTGTGGGCATTTAGATTTGAGCTGGTAGAACTGGTTAACACCCCCAAGTTTCACATGACATTCTACACTAAAGTAATAATCCTTTTTAAAATGTCAAAACTAACCCCATTTGAAATAATGGAAGGTATGTATATAATATCTATATGGAATTAAAATTTAGATTGCTCAACTTGTAATGTTGCATAATACCAAACCTTGAAAAAACAATAGTATCAGAATCCTCTACCTTTAGTTAAAAGAAAATTTCTCTAAAAATATATTAACTTTGCCATCTTGGGCTTTCTTGTTATATTATCTTGTCTAATGTAACCACATACCATTCTCAAGACTTAAGACATTTATTTACCCTTTTCTAATTTTTTTACTTCTTTTTATGTTTTATGTGTTTTTGTTTTAGCCAGAAATTCTCAAAAAAATGTTTACTAAAAAATTTTATAGTGGTCATATTTTTTGTCACTTTTGGTAATAGTGGAAAAAACTGGAAATTCTTTATAATACTTTGTTATTTTAATAAGTATTTAAATTGTCACTATTTTGATTAAGACTGTGTCTTACTTTTAAAATTATCAACATTCTGATATCTTCTTTCATAGTTTTTAACTTGTTTTCTCTATAATAATTAAAATAGTACATTTCCAATGTTAAATTTCTCAGTTGTGAAAAAATTCAAATGATATATATAGAGATATCAAATGATATGTATAGAGACACTATATTTTAGACTTTTAAAAAGGAATAATACTTCTCTTTAGGATTTAACAGTATATATAAGATCATTCCTTCAAAGAAAGACCAACTATCATGATGTTACATTATTATTTTGTATTCTTTTATTTATTATTTTTTAAATACTTAATTCAACCCAATTCTTTTCTGGTAGAGTGTTTAGTCATCTAATACTTTTAATAAAGTAAAGATCTTCTTCATAGATCTTTCCCCCTTTTGTTATAGCTGCTTTTATGTTTTCTGGTGATTTGTTGATCTATACTCAAATCCATATTGGCCTCTTCCTCAAACTGTTTCAAGTTTATCATCCAGTTCCATCTGGGCAAAGTAATCATGTTAACTATTTAGCATATGTTTGATCTGCTCTTGCTCTGTTAATAAAATTCAAGGAAGACAAGAACACCCACTAGAGATCCCTAACCTCTGACTTCAGCTACCTTTCAGGCTAGACAGCAAACAGCCTGTATAGGCCAAATAGTATATTCTAGAAGCACTTTTTTTCACTAGCCTCAAGTTTGCTTTCAACTTCAGGGTAACAGTCTTTCTCTAAAACCTCAGCTCTTCATCCTCATATTTATCATTGTTGTTTAAATGTGGATGGTCCATTTCCAGCCCTTAGAACTATATTCCCTAACCACTCTACAAATCTGGTCAAAATGAAGAAAAACTACAGATGCTTACTGATAGGATTTGTAGGAATGTTAAATAAAGTAATTAAAGTCCTTAGCCCTGTGTCTGGTAAATCAATAGTGCTCAGTAAATGTTTGCAATTATTATTATTTAATTATCATAATCACCAAACCTTCCCCAAATTATTTTGCTTTGCATAAAAGTTGTATTGGAAAATCTTTCCTTATCAATATATTAGTAAAATGTCGATGTTAGAAATTATAAGAAATATACTATAAAGTATATTCTAGTCACTTAAAATTAAACTTGTACATGGAATAGTCTATTACACTTTAAAGTCAGAATCATAGAATTTAAGAGATAGGAAGGACTTAAGATTTTCCTCACTTTAAGATCCTCTGTCAATGGTGAAGCCAGAAAGAATGTGATTTATCCAAGGACTTTTTATCAAAGCCTCATTAAAACAATTAATATTAGAGGAAAATAGATTTGGTGCATGTTAAAAAATCAATTTCTATGTTTAATCATTATCAGAAACTACAAAATATCAGAGTCCCTTATTTCAGTTATCATTTCTAATATTATTTTAGTGTACATTTTAAGACTGTAATTTGAACTCAGGATTCAACATCACTGGTTTGTTAATTTTATTTATATGAAAAAGAGTGCCTAATATGTACTATCATGATGCTAAGCATTTTATAAATAATACCAAACTTAAGCGTCACATAACCCTATCAAATAAGTACTCTTATTCCCATTTGATACAGAGGGAATTGACAAAAGGAATTGACTTTCAAACAAACACTCGTCCTATTTCTTGCATGCAGCTTGCTCATATTTTGTAGTTTCCCTGCCAAACTGTGTTTATCTGGCTAATCAAGCACTCTACTTCCAGGCATAATCAGGTACAATGAGATGAAATTGGGTATATGAATTTATAACCCGTTTTTTTAAAAAATATATATCATTTACCTTTTAGGTCTTCCAAAATGACTGTGTAAATATATGTATGCAAGGTGCTTGTCAAAAGATTCTTTGCCAGTTTCTATGTCTCTCTCTCTTTTTATTTTTTCCATACCTCTTTTATTATCAGGTGACATATTAAAAGAAACCTCATATACATCTAATAATCACATATATAAATTCAAGAATTAGGTGGCTACAGTGCACTAAAGAGTAATTTGGTGAAACTCTGATTTCTTAATGTAATAGCATGTATTATAGTACCTGTAAACATACCATAATCCTTTTATCCAATTTCCTTCTAAACTTTTAACTAGTTAAAATTGCTTAATAGCACTGTTGTGGTATGACTCATGTGTGTTCCTCAATCAGATTTTGTTTAGTTTTCTTAAATCTTTTAGTAACCTTTTCTATTGATTTCCTTTACAAAAAAGTGTTTGCTCAGCTTTTGAAATATGCAAAAGATTAAGGTTGCTCACTCACTGATTACCATTTTATTACAGGATTTATGAAACATGAATCTCCTTATTATATACATCCCAAACCATAGCTTCTGTGAAATACCAGTTTTAGATTTGCATTTCACAAAGAGGATTGTAATCTTTCTGTAAGAGTAAAGGTAACTCTTTTCTGCTTTCATGTAAAACAAGTGTTTACATTTTATTTAATCTTCAAGGTCAACTCTAGATCTAGCATTTTTATTACACAGGGTTAGGATTCAGAGTGTTTACATTTGAAGGCTTTTATTTAGCTATTGATTTTGTGCTTGTCTTTCTCTATGTCATATAGATTGATAATACAGAAGTAATACGAATAGGTACAAAAAGAGTATTCAGTAAAGTTTTTGGAAATAGATATAATGGAACAGCACTATTACCATCTAGATACATGTTACATCAGAGTAATTGGAGAACTAAGGCACTCAGCAGGGATGAAAGTAGACACAGGCCATTTCCTTCCTAGGAAGGATTTGCCATATTGAATTTTAGATCATTTAGATTTCTTGGTGTCCTCAGCTGTATGATAAAATCTGATTTTCTAATTTTTCAACTTGTTTTCATGCTTAGGATGGAACAATGGCCTTTCAAATTCATTCTTTATTAATACAAGCACCTATAATCTTCAAGGCCCTAAGCTTCATGTTGGGAATACAGATATAAAAGTTGTGTTTCCAGTTCCTATTTAGAGGGTTAGTAAGCTACACTCATATTTGTCATCAATACAAGCATCATAGTAGAGATTTCTCATATAACACATATATAGCAGGTGACTTGGTATCCAGTTCTGCCTAGAAAAAGAAGAAATAGCAAGCAGGGGTGAGTAAGAGTTTCAGAGTCCCTGGGACTGGTGAAGAGGGCTCTCCCTTCGATATGTATACCACACTGAATCTATTCACTTGTTGACAGACACTTAAATTATTTCTAGTTTTTGGTAATAACAAATAAAGTTCCTATGAACATTCATGTACGTCATTGTATAAACACATACTTTCATTTCTCTTGGGTAAATGCTTAAGAGTGAATCTTCTGACTCATGTAGTCCATGTATATTTGCCTTTTTAAGAAACTGCCAAACTGTGGTCCGAAATGGTTGTTCTATTTATGTTCTCACAAATAATGGGTGAGAATTCCATTTGTTTCACATGCTTGTCAACACTTGGTGGTCAGTCTTTTTGCTTTTAGCCATTCTGAGAGTATGCAATAGTATCATATTATGATCCTAATTTACATTTCTCTAATGATTAATGATGTTGAATATCTTTTCATATGCCTATTTCAGGTCCCTATTTGTTAATTGTATTTGTTATCTGTATGAGGTGTCTGTTCAAATAGTTTGTCCATTTTTAAAATTGGATTGTTGGTTTTTGTATTGAATTTCAAAAATTTCTTATATTCTAGATACAAGTATTTTATCAGATATATTATTTGTAAGTAGTTTTTTATACATTACATATCTTGTATTTTTTTTTTCCGAACGGTATATTTCAAAGAACAGACGTTTTACATTTTGATAAAGCAAATTTGTCATTTTTGGGGGGTAGATTGTGGCTTTGGTATTACATTTAAAAAATTGTTGCTTAACCTAAGGTTACAAAAATTTTATCCTATCTTTTGTTCTAGAAGTTCTGTAATTTCACAAATTTGCATTTGTGTCTATGAATCATTTTAATATGGTGTGAAGTAAAGAAAAATATTCTTTTAAAATATATGAATATCGGGGCGCCTGGGTGGCGCAGTCGGTTAAGCGTCCGACTTCAGCCAGGTCACGATTTCGCGGTCCGTGAGTTCGAGCCCCGCGTCGGGCTCTGGGCTGATGGCTCAGAGCCTGGAGCCTGTTTCCGATTCTGTGTCTCCCTCTCTCTCTGCCCCTCCCCTGTTCATGCTCTGTCTCTCTCTGTCCCCAAAATAAATAAACGTTGAAAAAAAAATATGAATATCAAGTTTTTCCTGTACAATTTATGCAAGATCTATACTTTCTCCCTTGAACTGCTTTTTTTCCTTTGTTACAAATCAGTTGTTCGTGTAAGTCAGTGTGTTTTCCTGATGGTTTATTCTATTCTATTGTCTATTTGCCTGTCATTAAACTGAAACCTGAAATCAGGTACTGTTAGTCCTTCAACTTTACCCTTTTTAAGGATTATTTTGGAGCACCTAGATGACTCAGTTGGTTGAGCACCACCTGACTTTGGCTCAGGTTATGATTTCATGGTTCTTGAGTTCAAGCCCTACATCAAGCCTGCTTTGGATTCTTTGTCCCTCCCTTGCTTGAGCTCTCTCAAAAATAAATAAAACATGTAAAAAAATAAAGATTATTTTGACTCCTCTAAGTTCTTTGCATTTTCATATGAATTTTAAAATCAGCTTATTGGTTTCCTAAACATTATAGTTGGAATATGATAAGGACTGTGTTCCATCTATAAATAAATTTGGGTAGTATTGCCATTTTAACAGTAATAATTTTTCTGACTATGGACACTAAATAAATAATTCCATTTATTTAGAGCTGCAACGCTGACTAGTGGTAAGAGTAGGTGGCAATCTAGGGGCCCGTTATTGAGGAATGGATGAGTAGAGGAGGATACAAACTATGAAATACTTTGAAGTGTTCAAAAGCCAAAAAAATTCCTATGATAAGCAATGTGGCTAGATCTTTAAACAATGTTGAGTAAAATTTATACATAGAAAAATATATCAAAATGCCATTTATGTAAGTGTATGGTCAAACTACATACCACACTATATATCTTAAAAGAATTTGTAAAAACTCAAGGTTACATATTAAGCACTTAAGAGAGAGGGGAATATAAGAAGGGAATATGCAAAAGAGAAAATAAATAGGTGCATAAATAATATGCAACTAAATATTAAATGGTAATTTACACCTAGTATCCAAAAATTAATTCATATTTAAAATGAAAACTAAAATAATTGTAATATTTGTATCACAAATATTTCATTTACTCTTAAGGAAACAAAACTCTGAAACAGGTGTCTGTAGACAGGAGGTATACTTGTGAAGTTATTGATTATTGTCCTCTAGAGCATGATCATATTAGTTAGAATGGAAATCAATTAATTCCATTAAAGAAATATATTCAAGTGCTAAATGTTTCTGTTAATTCATGCATGCCATTGCAATGATCAAGAAATGCTAAGCAGAGATCAGACAATTACCCTAATCAATATGACAAAGTCAGACTTTACAATTAACTAGAGTTAGATTATGAGCTTGAATTTTAGTCACGTCTAGAGAGTTTCTAAAATAGTCTTCTTCATCATCGACACCCAGTATCTCTGAAAAAAATAAAATAAAAGGATGGTAGTAAAACTAAGACTCAAATACAATATGTTCCCTGAATTTTAATCAAACTTCTACTAACCATGTGTTTGATGGATCTAAACTTTAAAAAGTAATCATTTACACAATATTGTATGTCAAATACATTTCAATTAAAATCCCATCACCGCCACCACCAACCAAGGCCTTGTCTGAGGAGAACAGCCTGGGCAGTGCCTGGTCATACAGCTTGCACAGGGGACTCTTTAGGGGGTACCGTTCACATCATTGTCTCATAAACTTGTAGATTCATCATGACAGTTGTTGGCAAATGGCAGTAAACTGTCTAAAGAATGTCGTGATTATTCTAATGCTCCCATGAGTGACATTGAGGGCAGCCTAGGTTCTGAGAGTAGCACTGGCAGTTTAAATGAGATATTGATGTTATTTTCACCCACACCTACTACCTCACTCAATTCACTTTATCTTTCTCCATTACTTCTTTCTTGAAAAACAGGAAGACCTTTTACTATCTCTCCTGAGTAATCTAGTATTTAAGTCAGTAAGTATATCTATTTTTACTCTTTAAAGGACAGACTCTACGCTGGCATGATTGGTCTTTACTTATTGCAGCAGAATGTCAAGTGTGAGAGTTGCAGATATAACCACATTTATTTATTTTATTTTACTTTATTTTTTTTAATGTTTATTTATTTTTGAGAGAAAGAGACAGAGCATGAGTGGGGGAGGGGCACAGAGAGAGACACACACACAGAATCGGAAGCAGGCTCCAGGCTCTGAGCTGTCAGCACAGAGCCCAATGTGGGGCTCGAACTCACGAGTGGTGAGATCATGACCTGAGCTTAAGTCGGAGACTTAACTGACTGAGCCACCCAGGTGCCCCTGATATAAAAACCCCCAAGCCTCCAACTCATAACCAAAAGTGAACAAATGGATTAATAAATAAATAAATTACCTTTATTTTAGTACATTTAGTATGTAGTTTACATTGAGTTTATGAATTTTATATCTTGCTTGCCCAAGATCTCCAGCAGAATTTTAATGTGTGGGTGCATGTGTGTGTGTGTATGTATGTGTATTGTACATTGAATCCTCCCACTGATTTTGCCAAAAGTACTCATTATCTAATTTCTTTCACTCTAGAGGAGCAGTTAGACTTTATTTTGAAAAGTATTATGTCAGAGATCCCAAAGATCACAGTCAGGTTTGATGATTTTCTAGAAGGACTCATAGAACTCAGAGGAGCTGTTACACTTTGGTTATGGTGTATTACAGTGAACAGATACAGATTAAAAGAAGGAAAGGAAAAAGATGCTTAACAGTGGAATCTAAAAGAGACAAGGATGATCTTCCATTTGTCCTCCCTCAATAAAAACATGGGAAATCACTTCATTCTACCAGCAACGATGTGTGACAACACATGTGATGTGTTGCGAGTCAGGGAGGCTCACCTGAACTTTGGCTTCCGGTGTGTTTATTGCAGATTAGTTGCTTAGGCATGTGGCTCCCAGAATTCACACTACTACATTTGATCCAAAGCTCCAGGAATACAAAAAAACAAAACAACAACAAAAAACAAACAAAAAAAAGAAAAAGCATTCAACATAAATTACATTGTTAGTATAAACTATCTGACATGCTTCAATATTTCCAATATACAAAGATACCTTTATCAGGCAGGATATTCCAAGGGTTCAGAGATTATCTGTCAGAAGCTGGTGAAGTTTAGTTCTGAAGACTTTGGAATGCAAAGAGTTTTAGCAACCTAGGCCTGCTAACTCAACTCTTGATCAGTCATACTGAAAGATGTAAGAATATGGAATAGCCACTTTTTCTTATTTTTGCTTACTGGCATCACTATAAAAGGATGAGGCAGTGGTAATCAGTAAAATGAGCTGACAAGGAAACATTCCTTAAAACTACTATTTTTACTTAAATTGAGCAGATACGTAGGAAGATAAGAAGAACTGCAATTAATCTCACTCTATCCAAACCGACTCTTGATACTTCTCTTTCCCTAATAACTTCTGAAGAAAATTTCCAGCAGGAAACTTCCAGAAGAATGGACATTCTTAAGTGTTATTCTTGTTTTCCCATTGACACACTTAATCTGGATTCTCACATCACCCAATGGTCTACATGGCATCCTTTTCTCACTGAGTGCATACTCTGGGAACCATAAGTGTATTTTCTGGATCTACTCTCATTCTCTGGCATTCCTCCATTAGCAATTTGGATGTAATGGCATGGTGTGCTTGGCTCAATTTGATGGCAAGCTTTCAAGTGAGGCTGCTGATTATTACACCACAGTTCAACAACTCCGGGTGATAGTGCACAAAAACATAACCTTTCCATTATGCCTATGGCATTTGGCAGAGCACACTAGTGCAGATAGACCATTAGCAGAAAGAACCCATTATCATTCATAGTTGATCCTAAGCACTCAGAATCCAGGATGTGGTGCAAAACATGGCATTTTTCTTTCCTTCCTTTAAGTGGGTTCCTGGAATCTCCTTATTTCTTGAACTCCCCATTTTGCTTTTACCTCTCTGGGTTCTGTACAGAATTCCAGCTTCATCCTGCATTGGCCGATTTAGTTGATGTCATTGAACTAGGTTTGCCTCTTATGTCTGTAACCAGAGATATTAGGTTCTCTACAAGGCCTAGATTAGAAAGACACATTTAACTTTTTTTTTTTTCCTGTGAACACTATAAAGGGCCATTATATTCAATAAATTGCAAGGAAGGAAACTTCTCTTCAGGTAATATGAATATCGCTTTGCCCTCATGGCATAACTTTGATGTATTTTTATGTTCAAAATCCTGCAGACAAGATTAGAGTTTGTAACCATCTTCTTTACATCACAATATGAATAGGATATGCTCAACATTTTCTTTGCTTTCATCTAATGGAACCATTAGTATTAATTGAAAATATATTAGAAATGCAAATTCATAAGCCTACATACAGACATACTGAATCAGAAACTCTGGAGGTGGTTTCCAGAAATTTGTATTTTAATAAATCCTTCAGGTACTTCTGGGAACACTCAAGTTTGAGAAGCACTGCCTTGGAGAATGAGAAAATGGAAAACAAGTATTAGTTTAAGAATTGGGAATTGTAGATCAATGTTATTAGTGTATCTTATGCTTGAGAAAAAAGAAACACAAATCATAGAGGTAGATTATGGTTCTGATGGTGAATATATCTAGGAAGACAATAGATTAAAGATACATATAAGATTGTCCTACTCATTCCATTGAAACAGAGAAATGTATGCTGCTTTTGCTAAAATTTCTTCCTTGTGTCAAATAAAGCAGTTAATCCACGAATAGCAATTTTTTTTATTTGAGAGGGCTCCTTTTGCCTTCTGTGGATCTGATAATCGAGCAACTCTTTCTCCCCATTTTCTGATGCAAATTATCTGTAAACATGCCCAGGGAAATGGGTCCCTGCATCAGATGTTACAGATTAGACTGCCTAGAGGGATGGGAACTAGTCAAGGTCAAGCTTTTGTCTGACATATGGGAGTTGTGTAGAGATGCAGAAGGGGGAGAAGTTGAATATATTCTTCAAGTTTATCTTCGAGGACCATCTAGATCACTTATGATGTTGCCCACAAAAGGAAACAAAGTGAATGGTGGTGCAGACCAAAAGAAGGCAATTCTTTTTGTAGGAAGGTCAATATTCATGCATCCGTTAGAGATTTATCGATGCAGAGGACAGATACCTCTCTCATAAGATTGCTTAACCTTGGCCCAGGAGACTAAGATTATGCAGGTAGAGACTGGTATGGGTTCTAATTTTATTTAGTTGCTAAGTCTAAAAGAAATTTATTTGCTTGAAGCTTACAAGTATGCTAAAAAATGGAAAAAATACCTAGAAATTACTCAACCCAGTCTTACAACCATTCTAACGTATACAAATATTGTTTCTTCCTGTTCTGATTACATGAAACAATTCTGGACTCAAAATCAAGAAACCATGTATAGGCACAGCAGGGTATTTTTCAATAACTATGTTCCTAGTCTTAAAAAGTATCAAGAGGGCCAGCTAAAGTTGCTATTACGTATTATATAAGATCCACATGTGTCTAGCATATCACCTGGACTATCTCATTGTCACTATATGGGATTGGGAGAACAAATATCCCACCAAAGATCATGTCTTTTTTTTTAGCAAGTTTATTTTTTATTATTATTTTTTTTAGTTTATTTATTTGAGAGAGAGAGAGAGAGAGAGAGAGAGAGAGAGAGAGAGAGAGAGAGGAGACACAGAATCCCAACAGGCTCTGTGCTGTCAATATAGAGCCCAATGCTGAGCTCAATCCCACAAACCATGAGATCATGACCTGAGCCCAAATCAAGAATGGGCACTCAACCAACTGAGCCGTCTAAGCAACCTCAAAGATTATGTCTTAATCCCTGGAATTTATAAATATTGTACCTTGTGTTGAAAAAAAGGGCATGGAAAATGTGATTAAGGTTGCGGACCTTATGTTATGGAGATTATTCTGGATTATCTGTGTGAGCCCAATCTAATTACATGAGTCCTTAAAAGCAGAGAAATTTTCCTGGTGGTGGTCAGAGAGAGAAGTGACTGAGGGAAGGTCAGAGAGAAGTTGCATAAGAAAAATGTGACCCCCTGTTTTTAGTTCTGAGATGTGGGGGCTACATCCAAAGACTGGAGAGAGTCCTCTAGGACCTAAGAATGGCCTCTAGCTGATGGCCCACAGAGAAATTGGGACTGCCATCTTTTAACTGCAAGAAACTAAATTCTGCTAACAAAGAATGAGCACAGAAATGGATTCTCCCAGCAGCTTGCATACGGGAACACAGCCCTGCTGACACTCTGATTTTAGACCAAGGAGACCCATACCAGACTTCTAACCTACAACAACTGTAAGATAATCTAGTTGTACTGCTTTAACTCAAGTTTGTGGTAATTTGTTATGGTGGTAATAGAAAATTGATAGACTTCATACTTAATATTTCAAAAATTTATCTTTAACATCCCCCTAAACCGGATTCTCCTGCAAGTTTTCTTGTCTCCATGAGTGGAGTTATCTTTCACTGATGTGCATGTTCTTCCATCTGTTTTAGGCATATTTGTCTAAAGGACAAATGCCTCTGTCAACATTATCTTTCTAAGAATGACCGGGGAAATGAGTATTGGGCAGATCACTGGGAGTGTCTACCACATGCAAAAACATGTGAATAAGCCCATTGCCTGAGAGATGTGTAGCCCAGGACACAGATACAAATGGAGACCTATGTACCACATGTCTGCATATTTAAGTGTTATAAATCAGTGTAACAAATTCCTAATATGCTCTATCTTGGTACATGTCAAAAATACCTTCTTCAAGTCCAGGTAGGCAAGATTTGAATTTAGGATTCTCAGACTCCTGGTAGTTCTGTGTCTGCCTATCGTGATGGTGAGTTTCAGCACCCACTCCCACCCTACAGCATGGGACTCAGAGAAGGGCCCCTTTGGCCTAGTTATAGAAGATAAACAAAAATGTAAAAATGCTCAGTCCTCATCATTATTATGCTCTAGCTGGCAGACAGGGACTAAACAAGAAATATAATTATATAGTGAGTTATAGATTATGTCCATATCCAGTTTCACTGAACATTGTCAAATTTTCATGAAAGTGGTTATATTAGTTTTCTATTGCCATGTAACAAATCATTACAAACTTAGTAACTTAACATAGTATATGTTTTTTATCTCACAATTTCTACAGTCAGAAATTTGGGCATGTCTTAACTGGATCTTCTGATTAGGGTTTCCCAAGGCCTCAATCAAGGTGTTGGCTGAGCTGAGTGTTCATTCTGGTGGGTCAACTGAGGAAAAATCTAATTTCTTGCTGCCTGAATTCATTTTCTTGCACCTGTATGGTAGGAGACTCCCCCCTCACCCTCCTTGCTCCAGTTGTTAGCCAGAAGTTCTTCTAATGTTCTAGAGATCACACACATTTCCTAGAAGCTGCCAACAGCTTTTATCATGAAGTCTTCTCCAACATGACTGCTTACACAGAGTCTCTAGTGCTTGCATTCTTTGACCTCAGAGAAGGCCAAGCTCTCTATCAGGGACAGTCAATTCAATAAGCCAGGCCAATTCAAGATATTCTCTCTTTTCATTAATTCAAAAACAACCAACAAACCTTAATTATATCTGTAATAGTTCTTTACCTCCTTGTATTCTATAGGTTGGAAGGAAGCGACGGGTCTTACTCACACTCAAGGGATTATAGGGAGGAGAAATATCATAGGACAGGGACCAATGGGGCAACTTCAGTGTTTGTACAGCACATGGAGTATATGCTGTATTTGATGTTGTTGAATATTCTTGACAACACTTGGTACTGTCAGTTAAGTTTTATTCATCTGTGGGGTATGAATTGCTCTATTTTAGGGGTCTTAGTTAGCGGTTACATAATTATTAGACCTATTGATTTTTTCAGTTTTTTAATTTTATATTCTTCATTAGGATTTCCCACATTCCTTGTTTATCTTTTTTTTGCTGTTATTCTCAGATTTTTAATAACTATTTACCTTTTTTGGATGGACATAATATACAATTATATAACATTAAAATTCCTCCCATCCCAATTTTTGTTCTGACTTTATTCTTTAACATTAATAAAGTTTAAGCAACCAATATTTTTATATTTTGTGACTTTTGCAGCATTTTAAAGAATATATCATGTATGAATTCATAAAGGAACTTCTCTCTTTTAAGTTTCCAATTTTTTTTTAAATTTTTTTTTTAAGTTTCCAATTTTTATGTTAAAATTTAGTTATTTAATTTGTATGGAATTTTTTATGTGTGAGTGGTAGGAGTTTGTATATATGTTTTCCCATATATGTGCCAATTACCAGATCTATTTAGAGAAGAATCATCCTTTCCTACTTTTTGTTTTTCCATTCCATCAGATATCAAGATTCCAATCTTGCCTGGAAGCTTCTTTATGTCACTGGACAATTTTCACTAATACCACAATATATCATTCTATAATAAGCCTTGATAGTTAATAGAACTTAATATGTGGAATTTCCATTTTTTCTTCTTTAAAGTTGACATTTTTGTTTTTGGTCTTTTCTTTTTAATATACATTTTAACATTACTTTGTTTACTCAAATCAAAGGGTTTATCTTCATAGATTGATGTCAGTATAATTGACTTTATCATATTGTATCTTCCTGTAGACAAAGATGAGAATATCCATTCCTTTATTCATTCATTTACATACAAACATGAGATACCTATTCATTTATTAGGTTTTCCTAATGTCTTTCAATGAACTATAAAATTATCTTCATGCATTTCTTACGCATTATTTTTGTTGAATAATTAGGTTGTTGTTCAGTTCTTTTTTTTTTTTCATAAAAATACGTATAGAAGGTATAAATCTCCTTCTGAATACATTAAGGTGCATTCTAATGACAAATTTTGATATGTGATACTTCCATATCTTTGTTTCTAAATTTTGTCTACTTTTGTCTTTTGTTACCTCTTGATCTATGGATTCTTTAGAAGTATTTGAGGAAAGAAAGGTTACAGGCCCTCGGTCAAAACAAATAGGTGTAGAGTGGAAAATCATACATTGGCTCTCTGAATTCAGTTGTCTGCATGTTTCTAATTTCCATGCTACTCCCCATTTCATTTCCTTCCTTTGTGGGTTTGTGAATTTTGAATGTATCAAATCATTTAGTATCTATAGCAATAACATGTACTTACACATTTAGTTATAAAATGACTTAAACAGCATAACTAGAAAATATGTCATTATAACTTATAATTGACTTTTGGGAAACATGAGACATCTGAATTTATTAGAGTGGCAAAGATATGTACAATTATGTATCATAAATGCAATTACTGAATCCATATTATCAAATAGGTAATTACAGTGGCCAGATATGTATGTATAATTCTGAGTCCATTAGAAGTTTTTGGAAAGATATTAATAAAAAAATCTGTAAATTTAATATCAAATTTTCATTGCAAGTGCAAGGAAAACTCCTGAAATGCTCCATAGAATTATTATACTATAGTAATTCAGATGATCTGAATTGATTGAAATGGAAAATTATTGACTGAAACTATTTCAGGAAAAAACAGCTGTTCAAGTCAGCTGTTCTGATATAAATAAAACAAGTTAAACCATAACAGCAGAATCTTAGAAATTTGGAAACTTAATCATGCCATCTGGAAATAAATAGACTAATCAGAGAATGCAGATTTAGAGAAAATAAAATTATAAATAACTGAAAATGCAATAACACAAATGTATTATCTTTATCCTAAATCCCATTTGCTTACTGTTTATAGGATTACTGTATCTTTTTATTTCTATTGTAGTGTAGCTACTGTATTTCTATTAGTACAAATAGTACTTTTTTTTAAGTAGACAGATGGTAATTTTCTAAGTTTTATTTTCCATGCATAAACTAAGTTGCATTTCATTATGTGACGAGGGTTTATGCCTATAAGTCAACTCACTGAAATAAAACACGCTTAGAAAATTTCAGTACGGAGATCAGAATACTGGTGTGTGTGTGTGTGTGTGTGTGTGTGTGTGTGTGTGTGTATGGTGTGTGTGTGTGTGTGTGTGTGTGTGATGTGAGACAGAGACAGAGAATACAGTCTACTTTTCTCTGAAGGATTTTTGAAAATCTCCTTAATCAACAATTTTAAGTGGGAAAATGTCCAAAAATAATGAAGACAATTGTCTCTACTGCAAAAAAAAAAAAAAAAAAAAAAAAAAAAAAAAGAGAAGAAGAAACCAAAAAACCAAAACCAAAACCAAACATTAAATAAAACTGTGGCTGTCCCTTTCAATTATGTGTATCTCTGTGTATGTATGTAATGCAACCTGCTCAAAATTGACTGCCCTGGTCACCTGACTACTAGTAGCAGCTAGTGCTGTGGTGTCCAAACTTCCCAACCCTTATTATACTCTATACTTTGGGCAGAATTGCATGTTGTGAAATAAATTATTATAGAAGCATTTCAGAAGTTGTGTAATTGCCTGTTTCATAAACTTAATTTTGTACACCATTCACATTTCAGTTACCTAGCATTTTCCATTACACAATTAGAAGAACTTTCTAGTGGTAAAAACATAGAGACATATGAATGAGTCTTCTAAATTTCCCATGTAGTGTCCATTTCTTTTCATCAATCATCAACATCCCCGATATTAATAATAACAAAATTAAACACAACATGCTACATAATGAATGGCTACAGTGAGCATGATTTCAGTCAATCTAAGAGAAATAATAATGCATTAATTTGTGACAGTCTTATGAATACTGATTACACATATATGTGACTAGAAAAACGCATGATCTAATGACCAGATAAAATTTTTGAAATTTCAAATTACAGTCTGTATATATATGATGCATTTTGCAATTTGCAAGAGAAAGACAAAAAAAATGGAAAAGAAATACAGAGTGAGTTTGATTCCAGTCTAACTCTTTGATCAGGAATAGAACTCCCATAAACATTTAGAGAGATTTTCAACTCTGAATTAAACTGTTAATGACAGTTCTCTCTAGTCATTTTGAGTCCCAATAAATCCCTTTTCCAACAACTCTCATAATTTCACTTTGATAATATTAAATTACAGAGATAATATTGTTTCAAAGAATATCACCGCTATTTTCTTATAGTATTTCAATTCAGGGTAAAATGATATTATTTTCATTGAAGGAGTGTGGAAAATATGGCTTTTACATGTAAGATCTTCCAGAGACGCCTTTTAGATCTTGTGATACACAGTCTAGTATTAATTATCAATATTGTTGTACATCTAGCTATAATATTTTAACCATCTCTGAAAGCAAGAGGCATAAGATATATTTTTCTCCAGAAAGGATCTATATCTGAAAAATTTGCACATGTTATAAAATTGAAATGCTTTGCTAAATTTAATTCAAGTAAATATTGCTTTAGCAGGCACCATATTGATTTATTTCTGCCTCCTATCCAAGGTAACTCTTACATATTATAGCAAAATTAACCAAAATAAGCTGAGTAGGAAAAATGCTTGATCAAGATTACCAAAGTACTGTGTGTTCTCTGGGAAAGTTATCCAAGGTTAGCATACAATGTTGTGAGATGTGAATCCTATCCTCTAACCATTTTTGTTGATGTTATTGTTCGAGGCCGGTTTAGGTTCAACTGTTGGGCTGGATTACCTGAAACCTGTTCTTTCAACAGTTATGGTCTGCTATCATATGCACTGCATTAGCTGTTTTTCTTTTTCTTTTATAACTTAGAAAAGGTAAAAGATGGTCCTAAACATAGCAAAATAATGGTCAACAATGAAAGTGCCTAAGTTACTCTGTGTCATGAGGATACAAGCTGAGAAAACACAAGAAATCAGGTATATGAAAGGGTTTGTTTAATTATTTATGAACAAAAATATGATTTTTTTATTAAAGTGAGTGACGCAAAAATTTTAACTTTTAGTTAATTATTCATTGAATAGTTACTAGATATCATACATTGTGCCAAGGGATTTGTGTGTTTACTTGAGTTTCATTTTCATGATGACCATCAGGGTGTGAATGTCATAGAAGAGGAAACATGTTTGGCAGAGGAGGTAGCCTGACAAAGTCCCCAGGTTGGACTCTGGCTCAGGTGTTCCCGTCACCAAACCTAAGATGTCAACCACAACCTTGGAAAACAGTTCCAGGAAAACCACAATTCCAGGAAAGCAGCTTTGAATCGTTCCAAATAGTTGATTTATTTTTGTTTTTAAGAAAATAGACTTCAGTTTTAGGAGGGTTATTGGTCCTTTATATCAACAACAAACACAAGTGGAATAACCAACAATTACTTCCCAAGAGGCACATGGAGAATTTACTTTTAGCACTGTGGTGTTCAGATCAAAGAAGTGCCTTGGGCCACAACAATATTTCCCTCTAGGAGGTCACAGTAAACTGTTCTCCCCTGCAGGAGGGCTTTGAGGAGAAAGGATCCTTATGCTGGTACTTTTGGTACAGTGACTACTTGAGATTTCACTTCTGATTCTATGGAACTTCTTAAGAAATACTTATCCAGAGATAGATGCTTCAGGAAAATAAAGCCATTACCTATCACTTCAAAGATTGTAAGAAAAACAAAGTTGTCATTATATTTTGAAGAGAGTGACGATGCATGATAATTCAGGTGCCTGAGAAGAAACAATAGTTTCTTAGATTAAGATCAATAAAACACTTTAATTTAAAACAATTTAGAAGAGGAACACTCACTTCAGAAGTCTAAACTGTTTGTAGATCAGAAGGTGGGATTTAAAGTGGAGATTTAATTTTTGGTTATTTTATAGTATACATTCAAGGACATGGCAGGGCAGTAAATTTATCCCAGGAAGCAATTTTCTAAGAAATTAGAATATAGTGATGGCTTGCACGCTTGTATAAATTTTGTTACATGAAATCCCCACATAGCTGAAGCTACAGATTGAAATGAACATTTTTTTATAATGTGTGCTTTCTTGAAAGAACTTCCAAAACAATATAGCAAAAAAGCATGAAATTAAAATTGCTTTCCAAAGAAGAACATACAGTTGGCATCTGCTTCAGATTCTTTCAGCACTTTAATTTTGAAGCTATACATATACAATAGTTAATTACATATGGAAAAATCCAATCAATCAGCCAGCTGCTTTGATTATACTGTGCCAGGGTAACTGCTTTCACTGATTTGTGCCCCACTTAATTTAAAAGACATGTCAACAGATAGAAATGTGATCTTTGTGAGTGCTGGTGTGTGTGTGTGTGTGTGTGTGTGTGTGTGTGTGTGTTTGTGCGTGTGTGTTTTAACCAGAGAGATGACTAAGGGTATTATCACAGCCTGAGACTAAAAAATTTGATTAAAAATACAAAAGAAATCAAGACATCTTTTTTAAATTATATATTTAAAAGCAGCCAATCTGATTACTTCTAATGATTCTCCTAGTGTTATTAATTGGTTGACTTAGTTATTATTTGGCAATATTTTTAAACACAGTTCAGGTGTCTTTGGAGTTGTGTTGTTTATATAATTTAAGAAAAGGATGGGGACAATTTATTTATAGTCTGACATCATTTCACAAGGATTTCAAGGTACTAGATTTAATTTTTTTAACGTTTATTTATTTTTGAGAGCTAGTGAGAAAGAGAGAGAGAGACAGAGTACAAGTGGGGGAAAGGCAGACAGAGAGGGAGACAGAATCTGCAGCGGGCTCCAGGCTCCAAATTGTCAGCACAGAGCCAGACGCTGGGCTTGAACTCATGAACCGTGAGATCATTACCTGAGCTGAAGTTGGAGGCTTAACTGACTGAGCCACCCAGGCGCCTCGTGTTTAAAACATTTTTTTTAAATGTCAGGTACTATATTTTAAACATATACCAACTGAGACAAAAAATATCATAACTATATGTATATATGCATTTTTATAGTGTATATATTTACATATAAATATAAAATATATTAAAAAATTTTGTAAAATACATTAAACATAAACAATGAATCAAGACAAAAAAGAGACAAAGGCAATTATGAAGTTGTAAGAGGGGTATATATGTGATCATATCACATTAATTTCAAAACATTGCAGCCAAAGCTTTTCACCATTTTATGATTTTATTTTAGAAAATATATCTATGTTTTTATGCACACCTTACAAGAATCATTTTTTTGGCTCTAACTCTGAAAGGAACCTCTCACATAGGCTTTATACAGAGAGGTATGAACAATTGGTTTCATGTGGTTCCTTTTAGATGCGTTAGCTGACAACACTTGATTGGACAATCAATTAAACTATGAGTTTAATTTTCCTGGTATTCCTCAGAATAAGAATAAATACAACAAACACTTAAGGGAAGTAGTTGAGGTCTAAACTTGTTCAGTGATTTTCTTGAAAGCATCACTCTACCTAAAAGATGAGTAATAAATGGAACACATATTTTGTGATCCCAATTTCTGCACTTTTCTTCTATTCCACGTGTGGGACAGTTTAGAATCTTGAAATGCACACTCTGAACAAATACACTAGAAATGCAGCCAGTCTGACCCCTTGACTGTGTACCACTGGCCTCTTTTCAAGTCTTAGCTTCTTCTTAGGACTTCTTAAGAAGTCTTAGCTTCTTCTTAAAAGGATTTAGTAACGTCTATCTCATAGAAGTTTTTGTAATGATTAAATGAGATTGCTGGCACTAAAGGCCTAATATGTGCCTGAGTTGTTATTATAACTCATAGAAATCCAAATATTTATAGATTGAGAGACATGGATAGGTTGGATAAAGTTATTAAAAGGATTACCTATTATTTAATGTACATTTGAAATTCAGTGTTATACATGGATGTTTTAGATAATTATTATCTTAACAATACACTTCTTTCATTCGTATTGCTTCAATGACACACTTGATTTATTTTCATTCAATCATAAGTATCCTATTTTTGTTACAGAGATGAAATGGAAGTATGCTCTCCAGTATGATGATAGAAGTCACTTTCATTATGGGACAAGATCACTACCTTCTGGAAAGGAAGGAAGGAAGGAAGGAAGGAAGGAAGGAAGGAAGGAAGAAAAGAGGGAGGAAGGAAGGAAGGAAGAAAAGAGGGAGGAAGGAAGGAAGGAGGAAAAAAGGAAGGAAGGAAGGAAGGAAGGAAGGAAGGAAGGAAGGAAGGGTGAAAGAAGGGAGGGAAGGAGGAAGGGAGGGAGGAAGAAATCTACCCAGGCTGCTCTCAGTATTCTTCTGTCTTCCTGGCCAGATTGTTGAGTGAGCCAGAGTAGGTTAGCCATCGGTGTCCCGCAAAGTAAAACAGCCCTTTCAAGTCCAAAGACCTCTCTAAATTGCCTGGACTAAAATCAGGGAAATACTTTCCTGGCTTAATGTGAAAATGAAGAACACTTGATCATTGTTCTTGAATAGATTTCTTGTTTATTTACATAGATGCAGTCTGTGGAAATTAATATATATATATATTAATATATATATATATATATTCAGTATTAATTTTAATCTAATTGCACTTGGTGTAAGTTACCTTTCCTTGCATAACAAGTTATCTCAAATCAAATGTTTACTATAGCACAGTTTCCATGAATCAGGAATCCAAGAGCAGTGTAGTTGGGAAGTCATTGCTCATGGTCTCCCATGGCTTACTGTCAAGCTATTGACCAGACAGTCTTTTTCAGGGCCTGATTGGGGAAGGACCTGCTTGCAACGTTATGTGAATCTTGCAAGCCTCAGTTCTTTGCCAAGTATGCCTCTCCACACACTCCCAGAGTATCCACATAGGATTGCAGCAAGCTTCTCCTAAGGCGAGTAATTCAAGAGAGGGTTGGGGCGGGGAGGAGGAGAGAGAAAGAGAAAGAAAATTCAAAATGCAAAGCTTTAGTCTTTTTGGAATCTAATTCAGAAGAGGCAACCTATCACTTTGTTCACATTTTATTCTCTAGAAATGACTCATAAAAACCAGCCTACACTCAGGGGAGAATTAAGTTTCACCTCTTGAGGGAGAAGTATCTTAAGTGCTTGTGGATATGACTTTAAAACCACCACAGTGTGTTTATGTGAAGAATTTATTCATCCATATATTCTAGATATTTATGAAAAGTAAATAAAAATTATGTAGCTGCTGTTACTAAAAGCTAAAAAAATTTGTAAAATACATTGCTTTCACATATAGTACTGCAAGGAATTAAACTAAATCCAGCAAGGTCCTGCTTATTTAATGGTTTTTGTACTGACCCATTTATTTGTACAATCCATCCAGATAACAAGATCAGTCAATCTGAGTTCCATAGATAATTCAGAAGCCAATGCTTGTCTTTGTATATACAGTGTATCCAAGAGTGTCTGACTCATGACTTCTCATCGGTTTCTGAGAACATTTTTCTTTGAAGCAGATCTTTTCCTTTGGCTTGTAGTACCAAAACTTCCATTAAGTATTTGTGTAATTGGACAACTCATAAAAAAACCATTCCTACCTTTAAGTACCTATGTATATTTATTTTAGAAAGGCAGGTAGTACAGGTGTGAGAAGCCAGTTTTTCTTTTCTTCCTATTTTGGAGAAAATATTCAGGACTAATGGGGATATAGACACAGTAGCCAGGTGCTCCCCGAGGACCTACTGCTTTTTGTTCATAACTTTTTTTTTATTCTTCATGAAGAAGTCTGATGTTTATATTTTTCTGCTACATTGCGATGTTTGCAAAAAAAGAAAAAGCTTTAATATTCTTGGATCTGTTCTATCTGCAACTTCTTAGATTTTCTTTCTGTGAGTAGCTGTACTCTATTTGACACAAAAGCCTGGCTAATGCTCCTTTTAATGGTTGAGTAAGGCTGAAAGTATCCACATCAATTTCCTATTGCCACAAAATGATCTGGGTCATGACAATCTACAAGCCAAGTTACTAGACCATTACTAAACTACCATCGCATAAGGATAAGTTAGCAAGTTTGACCTTTTAAGCTAAACTGCAAAATGTTCTTTTGATTAAAGTCTACAACAGTCCCCTGAGATCTCCAGTGCTGAATGTTAGGGATTTAACACAACACTGAGATCTTGGCAGATAAATGTACCTTTACTCATAAGCTTTTCAACTCACACAGGGTTTTAAATTCCCCTGCTCTATAGAATTACCATTCTGCACTTAGTTTTATTTTGAAGGCAGTTGCACTTATTTCCAAGATGAGGACTCATGACCAGGAAGCCAATTTAACCCAAGCAAGTAAAAGCTTTATTCTTTCTGAGAAAATTAGCTATTTAAGGATAAATACTCTAATTTGTCCTTTAAACCCAGGTTTATGGGGAATTCCTGGCTACTTTTGAATACTTTTCTGATTTCTTCTTTGAATATTTCTCTTGCCTTTTCAGTATTTTTTTTTTCATTCTTAATTCCTAATTCACCTTCAGAGAATAATAGTTCAGTAAACCTTTTATCATTCTAATTTTTGCACACTGCTGTACCCAATACTTATTTCTAATCTGGTCTGTATATTTTTGTCAATATTTTCTACAATGCTGGCTTTAACATAAATTGAAAACATATATGATCAATAGCATATTTATTGTTGATGCATGGGAATATTTTCATTTTCACTTTTTTATATTTGTTGCTGTAGAAAACATATTAGAGAGCTAGAAAGTACATATATGCAGCCATTTATTTATTTTATCTTCCATGAAAACAACATCAAAGTGTGAATAAATGTCATTTCCTCTTTTTAACTTGGGAAAGTCAGGCTTCTGAGTTCCTCTTCAGATTTGAATAACATTAATTCTCCAGAGTTAATGAAAAAAATTTAGGGATTTTGGCTGATACATAGGTAAAATTACATTTCAGTTTATTCTCTTATGTTTTATTCTCTCTCCTGGTTATGTTTGTTTAAGTGTACTTATATAAAAGAAGATTGTTTCAGTATAAGACTATTTAATTAATATGTTAAACATTCATTAGGAAATATTTATTTGATTTGTTTTTCATTCCTGCTAATAAATTTTTGTTCTCTTTCAAATCTAGTAGCATTTTGTGATTTATGCTTCTGCCAAAATTGCCTTTATTATTTTTTATAACTAAGTTTATTTTACCTCAGGAGTCTTTCTGCTTCACTGAAGTTTACACATTTTTCAAACTCTGCTATTCGATGGTCAGGAGATCCTCAGAATTTTTTCAGTAGCTACGTCCTTGAATGAAATAAGGAAATGGGCAGATAAATATACAGATTCTAGGATCATATCCTAACAGCAGTCTTAATATTTCTTCTTTAATTTGTTTTGTATGGAGTATTGGTACAGGTTTTCATTTGCTATCAGGGGTAATACCTAAATATATTTGGTGATCATTGTTCTAAGGCATCATTTGGTTTTCAGTACTATTTGGTCATTCTCTTTCCAACTGCTAATTGCAGATCTTTGCTAAAATAAACCGTATTTATCTTGACTTTCCATCTTCTCATACTTCATAAAGTATTCCACCTTTTCAATTTAAAAACACCTGCATCTCAAAAAAAAAAAAAAAATAAAACCCAGCATGTACATCTCTCTTGCCCTCTCTCTCTCTCTCCTCTTCTATATCTGTTTCAGATAGAATTATGTCAAACAGGCAAGGAATTTACTCACACAACTCAAGCTTGGTCATGCTAAGACCACATCTATAATTTATAAAAATTTACCTTTGATTTAGTTGGTTAATTTATCCTGAATACCTTGGCAAATTTGTTTCCTAACTAAAAACGAATGAAAATGGTCTTGCTAATTTCTAAGTTGTGAAAGAAGGGGAAACAAATCTATGCATCTTTGTAAGATGTGGCCCTGGGAGATCACCTAAAGGGATCACTGCCTACTGAGATGGTTCTATAGTTTGGCTACTGTCTTAAAAACATCACAGAAAATATTGCTGTACATTGTGTTTTAAAGTTTATTAAATAAGCGGTTTCAATAATAATTAAATAATCTTATTTGATAAATCTTAAAACATACAGTTGTATTAACTGATTGGTGAATACATTGAGTAGCTATTATGTGAATAAATGTCTCTTGTTGCATACTTCTTTGGCCTCCCCACATCTAAAATTTCCAGGGAAATAAATTGTTCTATTAGAGTACATGTGAATTTTAGATTGTTTTTTTTTTTCAACGTTTATTTATTTTTGGGACAGAGAGAGACAGCATGAACGGGGGAGGGGCACAGAGAGAGGGAGACACAGAATCGGAAACAGGCTCCAGGCTCTGAGCCATCAGCCCAGAGCCTGACGCGGGGCTCGAACTCACAGACCGCGAGATCGTGACCTGGCTGAAGTCGGACGCTTAACCGACTGCGCCACCCAGGTGCCCCTGTTTTTTCTTAAATACCCATTTTCCCACTGGTTTAAGCTCTTTCTAAAATTTCACAGCATGGTACAAGTAAGATTTTTAAATTTTTTTAATGTCTATTTTATTTATTTTGAGAGAGAGAGATAGAGTATGAGCAGGGGAGGGGCAGAGATAAAGGGAGAGAGAGAATCCCAAGCAGGCTCTGCACTGTCAATGCAGTTCCTGATATGGGGCTCAAGCTCATGAACCATGAGATCATGACCTGAACTGAAATCAAGTCAGATACTTAAATGACTGCGCCACCCAGGCACCCCACAAGTAAGAATATTTTTAAAAACTCATAAGATAAATGTAAATATAACACTTCTGATATTGTCAGTATACTCATTGTGTCATTTTCCTCTGTGGAGTATTAGGTTAAAACAGAAATAGTAAGAAAAATAAGATATTTTTCATCTTCAGAGAGTTTAATATCACTTTTATACTATGCAAATATGAAGTTACAACTAAAAATACAACATGGTAAATCTTAAGCATCACTTGAAAAATACAAACTATCACTTTCTCAGTTTTGAGGAGACTTGAGATTTCTATCACAAATAAAAAGCTTTTATAAACTCATTTGTATTTGTTTGAGATTTAATTTTGACTGAGGCAAAGAGGAGTGAGACTGTATTGGTGGCCAACTCAATATCTATTTCCCTCCACCCTGCCTCCTTCTTAACAATTTACCAACTCTGTTGGAATTTCCACCTTCATCCAATGGAGATTAATTCAGTCTAAAGCCTAAGGCATTGGTCTTTGTTATTTTAGTAAAATCAGGGGATTCCATTTCCTTTGCTCTAAGTAGATTTAATCATGACTATGTGATTTAGCTCTGGTCAATAAAATGCCCAGAGACTTTAGGGGATCTAGAGGCGTCTTCACAGTTTATAAATAAAATAATACAAGGATATTTTGCTGTTTATCTCCTGGAACGGTTGTAGGTATCTTGTTAAAATAATAATCAGTGGAAAGGATAAAAAGTTTTTATATATTAAAAAACATTTTTAAAATTTTATATATTTTTAGGAGAGAGGCACACACACAGAGCGCAGCAGGGGAGGGTCAGAGAGAGAAAGGGAGACACAGAATATGAGGCAGGCTCCAGGCTCTGAGCTGTGAGCAGAGAGCCCGCCCAATGCGGGGCTTGAACTCATGAACCGTGAGATCATGACCTGAGCCAAAGTTGGATGCTTAACCAACCAAGCCATGCAGGCACCCCTAAAAAGCTTTTACATTAAGAGTAAAGCTTATAAAGTGTAAAAGCTCTTATAATTATGGGAAAAGAAGAAAAACCTTGGGTGATTGCAAATATTTTGAGTAACTGAATATTCCAACTGTAGAGCGTTTCTTATATTTGGACTATTGATTAAGAAAGTCAACTATTATCCCTACTGGCATCATGTTTAGCCAGATTTTTCCACTATTTGCATGTATCAATATAAAACATATAGCATGGAGAATGAAAACTGTGAACTATGCTAGAGAGATAGAAAGGGTTTTGCTTACTTACAACTAGTAGGTTTAAATGAGTTTAGGGAAGGTACTTGGCATTCAAGATAGGTTAGTATCAGTCATAAAGATCATCCAATAGGTAAACACCTTAAGATCAGCAAGAACCAGTGGAAATGGATAGTTTACATACTTTGAAAACTACTACTTGCAAGTTACTGTGCTAAAGCTACTTGACGTATTGTTGGTCTTTCAAGTAGTTAGGGATAAAATAGAGGACAGTACAGATGTTGGGAGAAGGTTAAGCAAATGACGTTATCAAAGGCCTTACATGTAGTTCTCAAAGAGGTCCATGACCAAAACATATTAAATACTGAATTAAATCGACAATGGGGAAAAGGCATGATAGAAGTGATACATTGTGAATCTAATTATTGCTTGTATTTTGTTCTTGGTCCTTTTTGATGGGCATCTATGTGCTGTCAAAAAATCAGATTTTCAAATGTCCGAAAGGTTCATGGTCCAATTCCATTATCTATCAGAAAATCACTGTATGTATGGAAGGATCTTTCCCTTTAGAATTAGTTTCTATTTTCTGTCATTATGAACAAATGTCCAGAAAATGTAAACACACTCAGTCACATACATTAAAATATCAAAAATATATTGCCACAAGATTTCCTTCCAGCACCATCAAATAGCCAGTGGAAGCTAAAAAGGCATGTAGCATCTTTCTATCTTCTTGCAAATCAGGAGAATTTTTCCCCCTTAGAGGGTGAAGCATATATGTACCATCAAAGCTGCAGCTTGATTAAGCTTTATGTATCACGTGATCAGTGAAAATACTTGTATATTTGGGAGACTGGTTGACTATTAGTTAGTTTTCAAAATTGTTTCATTTTTCTATTTCTGTTTTCTGTAAAAGAGAATGGCGATAGAAATTATTTAGATGACACTTTAAACTAGAAACTCTAGGTTTTTTTGTTTTTTTTTCCCTTATAAATAGAAATGAGGCAAACCTAACTTTATGGAGAATAAAAGAGCTGAGGGAGAAGGAGAGGCTGAAGATGTTGGCAAGAATATAATTGAAGGAGCAAGGTCAATAGAGGAAAGATTAAGACTGTAAAGACATGACTGGAATACTATGGGAACTGATGAGTTTAAAGAGGTAAATTAAAGGTAGAGAAGATGGCAAATGGGATAGTTCTTGCTTGATGCTCTTACTCTCTGTAAAGTAGAAATTGAGGTACTCTATCTTGATCAAAAGATGGAACATTGAGCTTGGAAAAAAAGTAAAAGATTTGTTCTGTGTGAAGTAAACTCTGAAATCAACAGAATAAAAACACAAAGGTTACAAAAGATAAATGAAGAGACAGATGGAGTTAGTCAGGAACAACCTGTCATGGGTCAGGTTAAAAAAATGCTCATTAATCTTTTCCAGTAAATTAAAATATAGAGTGGAGATGTTGGATGACCTGATGCTGTGTACTGACAAAATGGAAGGGACAGGCAATGTCATTTATATTTGGAGAAAATAAAACTTTTGCTACTGCCTGGAAATAGTGTTGATTCTATTTCTATGCTTGTTTATTTTAATAATGTGGACATAGTAATTCATCTATGTATTTTTTTTGAGAATGTAATGTGGACACAAATAATAGCAACTTTGAATAGATCTCACAGTTAAAGGAATGATGTCAAAGCAAATAAACCTCTATACTTATAACTTTTCACGGCCTGCTCCTGCTAATTCCCTTTCATCTTATGGTGGCCATGCCCACTTTTAGGGCATTACTAGTTTCTTTTATTTAGTGTTCCACAAATCACAACCATAACAGTATTGGTCACTTGTTATTTTATTGTACGTTCATAACATAAAATTTTCAGTACTTGAAAATTTTCTGTAATTCCTAGGTGGAAACAGCAACCACATATACCTAATTATCACACAAGCAATTTTAGGTTATAAGGGAAATGGTAATATTATGGATTTTAAGATTTTAATAAAACTGGAGATTCCGGAGGGGACTTTATACATAAAATGCTCTAGAGAGCCACCCAAAGCAAAATCTGTGGTCATCATTCCAGTGAAAGGAAATGAGTGATTTTTATACTTTCAAATGTATTTGGGAGAAGAAAAGAGTAGGCTGAATGTCTAACTTGATAACAATAATTCCTTACATTTATATACTGTTGTATGCTATTTAAAGTATCTTAACTTACAGTCTCATTTGAACCATACTAGATTCTTAGAAGGTAGGAAAAACGGCTAATATGATTCCAACTTTGTCATTACTTTACTCTGGCACATTTTCACTAAGGAGAACCAAGACTAAAAATACATATTTCCTTTCTTCCATTTAGTAACAATGCCTCTGCCTCAATTCAGTTCCTTTTCCTCTGTGATGATTTCCACAGGATGAATCACAGTGTGCTCAGGATACATTACTCTGTTGTAACACACCTGATATTCCAGTTTTATGTTTTTTCTAAGAGCCATGCGACTCAAATAGTGATTTGCAAGCTCTAAAAACTGATGAAAAACAAACTGCATTCAATTTTTCACCTCACATAATCCTAACGTGCCTCTTTCATCTCTTTAGAGAGAGAGCTATGCTGGAGTAAAGCAAGAACCACTAATCACAGTAGCACAGTTAAGGCATAGACCTTTTCTCAGAGAACTTATTTGGGTCATCCCAGCTGATCTCTTCTTATCATTAGAAATAGTGATTTCACTTATGATAACTAATGGAATATTCTCCTGCACTGTATTCTACGCAGTGCCCCAGTTCTGCCCTATTCTTAGCAATTCAGCTTCTGAAAGGCATACTGACAGCTTGAATGCAAACATCCTTGCCTGATAAGCTAGACCTGCAACATTATTTGTCTTATTATATCCCCAAAACATTTACATGAGTAACACTTTGCCATTAGGAGTTTATTTTCTCTTAATCTATATACGTTTAGAAAATTTCTTCCAAAGGTATAATGGAAACAAAAGACAAAAAACAAAGCACACCCCTATGCCAGATATTCTTAACTGTGTAATCAATTCTATATGCAGATGAACTAGCATTGTATCACCTATACCAATCATTGAGTCAACATCCTTGAAGGGAAATAAGCAAGAGATAAGCTTTAAAATAAGACAGACCAGGATCCTAAGCCTGTATAAGCCACAATCTCTGGAGCTAGGTTTCTGAGCTCCGTGAATGTCAGTTTTCTCAAATAAGACAGCGAACAACAAAAATACTAATACTCCTCCTCTAGGTTTGTTGTAAGGATTAGATGTATTGAATGTGTTCAGAATGCCTTTATATTTGTGGAATGAGAATACTAGTATAGCTTTTAAAGCGTTACTTCAAAAGATATGCATATAACCAGTTCATCCTTATGATAATCTTCCATGCAACAAATAACCAAAGTTAATAGCTTGAAACAGCACTCATTTCTTATGTCATTTTCTACAAGTCAGAAGTCTGGTTTAAGTTGAGTTGTCTGCTCAAGAGCTCACAAGGTTGAAATCCAGGTGTTGGCTGGGTTTTAGTCTCATCTGGAGGCTTGTCTGTGGAAGGACTTGCTTCTAAGCTGCTTCAGGTGGTTGGCAGAATTCATCTCATTTAGCTATAGAGTTATGGCTTCTTTAGAGACAGAAATGGAGAGAAATGCTTGTGTTAGTTTCATTCTCTAACTACAGGCAAGGACTAGGCCCTTTTTTTAAAATGATTACCTGATTAGGTCAGGCTATCTACTGGCAAACTCTCTTGATGAACCAGAGTCAACTGACAAGAGACTTTATTTACATCTGCAAATTCCTTCCTTTTTGCCATTGTACATTGGTTAGAAGTGGTTCACAGGATCTGCCCTTATTCAAGGAGAGGGAGTTGTACAAAGATGTAATTTATTGGGGGATCACCTTAGGGTGTGGACACCACAATCCCTTTGAGTAAAAAATGTGTATATTGTAGGTAGAAGAAACCAAGACCAGACCAGGAAATAATTTTGACGTCATGTACTATCAATGGTACCGTGGAGCAAACACTTAGAAAACTTTCAAGAAATTTACATCTAAATTGAAACAAGTTTTAAGGCATCTGAAAAATTTATCTTCTCTCTTTTTGTATTTGATGGAAATTTAAGCCTTATAAATTCTTTTGAAGATTATATTATAGGCAAAATTGTGGCACTGGTTAGGTTTCTTCCACTACATAATAACTAATTTGACTGTACTTTATATTTTCAAGATACTTTGACTTCTGTTCAGTATAGAATATTTTAGAACTAATAAAAATCTTAGGAAGAATCAAAACCCAAATGTGTTCTAGTTACCCAATGACAAACATGTGTTGGCATATTTATTTCAAACTATTTTGATGTATATTTTTGTGGTGAACTTGTTTTATATAAGTATGGCCCTATTAAATATATGGCTGAATTTAGTAAGGACGGTTTATTTGCCTTGATCACATAAACATTGTTATGATACCAAAAAGCATTTATTGGGGTGCCTGGGTGACTCAGTCGGTTACTCATCGGACTCTTGATTTTGGGTCAGGTCATGATCTCATGGTGTGAGATTGAGCCCCACATCACTTGGCATGGAGACTGCTTAAGATTATCTTTCTCCCTCTTCCTCTGCCCCTTCCCTGTTTGCACATACATGTGTGCACACACGCATGCGTATGCTCTCCCTCTCTCTCCCAAAACAAAAACATTTGTTAAATCTTTATTATACTTAAGTGTGCTAGTAGGAGACAGAGAAAAATTAATCATCAGATGAGGTTTAGAAGCACTAAAAATAGAAATATAAGACATTTATTGTAGATTAATTACCTACTCTTTATGTTAGAAATGTTGGATTTTTATACTTATTTCCTACTGTAGTAACTGGATAACAAATATTTTATCTACATCAGAATTTAGACTATTTTTTTTGGAGTTAGGATTATTACATGGGACATATAATTACTTGGCCAAATGTATATTGGGATATTTTTATGGCTCTCTTATGTTTCTTAAATATTTCCAAAGACATGTCTAAGACATTCATTTAGCAATTCTCTTAGTACCTTTCAAGATCCACACCAAAACATCTACTACTTTTGCATTTGTAACATTTCTTTACATTTCTCTTTCCTATCCATGTCTCTCACAATGAAGCTCTTCCTCACTTTCTGAACCTCTAAGTTGCTCAGAGCTTCCAGAATCTGTTCCTTGACAGAGTAATGAGTGATATGATTAGAGTATAAAGAGTTAATCTCTTATAGAAAGTTCATCTATATTCCTGCAGTCTTCTTGGTGTCTTCATAAGTGTGCTTATATTACTCAAAGGATGGTAAAAATTAGCAACATTATATTAAAATAATTTTCTTATGATAAGTCTAAAAATAAGTGATGACAAATAATTACAACATTTTGATTACTCGATACATAAAAACAAAGATATACTTCATACATTGAGGCATACAATTTTTCTCTACCTGGCATATTTCTCTTCCTTCTATGAGGACTCTCAAATTCTGAATTATCTTCCTAGATTGTTAAAATACATTTTCTATGTATGTATGATTCACACTGGTTTCTAAACACTTTCTTTATTGCTTGGCATTTCTTCACTGTGATATAATTCTTTGGGTTAAAGTGTTGATGCTTTAAATAATCTTTTTAAAATGGAAACATTTATTCCTTCAATTAGTGATTAAAAACCTATTACATGGCTAGCACCAGTCTGATACATGGTTTTCCTAGATTTTATTTTCAAGGAGATTACAATATAGTGTAAAACAATGGAATTGTGAGATATGTAGACAAAGAGATTCTGTATGATAATGAAGAGCTGAAAAAAGTGCAATGGGAACACAAAGGAGGAAAGGCAGTCATGCTGCCTTAAAATAAAAGTTGAATTTTGCTGAATCTTCATTATAACATTTCAAGATCCCATCAAGAGACCTGAGATATTAAGCAAAGAAAAATATCCCTATGAAAAAAAAATTTCCATGAAAGATACTAGGAGAGTCTAAATTAGGGAGGTGACAGTGAAAGGTAAGGTGACAATTTAAGAGGTATTTAAAATGTAGAATCAAAATAAAATAATTAACAGATGAGTCTGCTGTATACTAACATAGGAATGCTAAAGAAAAGAGTAAATGTGGAAAATAACATAATCATTAGCACTAGCCATGTAGTTATATGATAAACTTAAATATAGATTCTCGGTTACACTAGCTGTATTTCAATTGCTTAGGAACAACATGTGGCTAGTGGCTACCATATTTATTCCAGAAAGTTCTATCAACAGCACTTTTTGAAAACTGTGGATTATTAATGTTAAAGAGAGCCTGGAATGGTCAGAGAGATTACAGGGTAAAATCATCCGAATTTGGTACTATAAAAATAAATGCATCTTTTAAATGATAATCATCCAGTGGTGCCTGGGTGGCTCAGTAGGTTAAATGTCCGACACTGGCTCAGGTCATGATTTCACAGTCTGTTGGTTTGAGCCCTGCATCAGGCTCTGTGCTGACAGCTCAGACCCTGGAGACTGATTCGGATTCTGCATCTCCTTCTCTCTCTCTCTGCGCCTCCCCAGCTCATGGTCTGTCTGTCTCTTTCTCACAAATAAATAAACATTAAAAAATAATAATAAATCATAATCATCCATTTACCCCCAAAATGTAAGACAATACTTGCTTAGGGTTTTTAGGGCCAAATGCTTTTTGGGCATAATTAAAGTGGCCTAAGGTTTATGAGCTGTTTGTATTTGTTAGCATATTTTGGAAGTATAATTATGTTAAGAAGTACTTTGAAGAAACAACTCTTTAAGGTGGCAGATGTAATCGATAGAGTAGGGCTGAGACTGTAATTTGACAAAGTTTATTTCTACCTCATATATGAGAATTACACAGGCTTTCGTTTTTTCAGTAGAGGGGGAACATAGACTCAAAACGGATTCTGACTTCACATGGCAGCTCCATCCCACCTAGTTCAGAAACAAACAAAAAATATTCGACAGATAGTGTAGACAATTTGTTGAATATCGAGCTTAGACTACCATACCTTCCACAGGTTTGACTCATCACAAAGCTGGCATATTTAGACGTATTGCAGCCCACTGTTATTTCTTAATAAAGTTATATTTGGACAGCTTAACCTGGGATACTACCTAAGAAGTGTTGTACATCCCAGACAATGAAATGACATCCTTTCAATTTCTGAAGTTAGAACCTGCTGAGCAATTTCCATTTCTTTAAGGGAAGACACTTTGTTGAATGCTTACTACCTGAGAAGCACTGTTCTAAGTACTTTGTATTTAGTCTTTGTTCCTCAAAAAGAGATTAAACTAAATGCCTCAAGCCTTACAAATGCCAAAGAGCAGGATTAGTATTGAGTACAGGCATCCATACTCCTGAATGCTTTACTTTGATCCACTTTGCTGTGTTTCTTCCCAAAAACATCTGGTGACAGTCCTTTTTGGACACATTGGCATATTCTTCTTGGGCTCATAGAGTCTCCACTAGGACACAAGTTTTGTGAGAAACTTTTGATGTATTGGTTCACCTTTCAGAATCATTCCAAACAAGGAAATGTTTATTTTGGGATGTTTCCATCGATAAGTACCCAAACAAAGCCTCAGACTATGTTGGATCATCTATCACGGAAATCAGTAATTTAAGATATTTTAATGAATTTTATTAAAGATGTTATTATTTTTAACCACCAAACACAAGAAAATAAAGCCTATATATTGATTTTTAGTCCATGTGAATGGTGATGCTGGGAATTCCATTGAACTGTTTGTGAACTTGAGGGCTTGGATGTGAATCTAAAATTCAAGTTTTTCATGAAGCATTAAGCATAGTTTTGGAGGGATAACTCCTCATTCCCCTGACTCTGCCCTTATCCTATATTGATGTACGTATCTAAATATTACCAGTCACTGGGGTGCCTGAGTGGCTCAGTCAGTTTAGTGTCCCACTCTTGATTTCCACTCCATGCATCAGGCTCTGGGATTCTCTCCCTCCCTCTGTCTTCACCCCTCCCCATTCCCACTCTCTCATTCTCTCTAAATAAATAAATAAATAAATAAATAAATAAATAAACAAACTTTAAAAAAATAAAAGAAGCCCTAATTCACTCTTTATGCAAGAAGCAGAATCATAAAAGTATTCCTTTCACTTCCTGATGAATCATATAAGATAACTGCTGTTGGAGACCACAGAAAGCTAACTTGGGGTTATTGATATTAATTTGTCTTCCATCTCAAGACCTACAAGGAAGATTCAAGGAGAAACCGGGTCACCAGAGAAGAGGGACAAGGAGAATTTCAGGTCAACACTGGGTCTGGACCTAGTGTTCCCTGCTCAAAATAGTTAAAAAGAAAGAAAAAATAAATAAAAGGAATTATTATGGGTCTTTAAAAGACTTTTTTATAATGTTTATTTATTTTTGAGAGAGAGAGAGAGAGTAGGAGAGGGGCAGAGAGAGAGGGAGACACAGAATCTGAAGCAGGCACCAGGTTCTGAGCTGTCAGCACAGAGCCAGATGCAGGGCTCAAACTCACAGACCATGAGATCATGCTGAAGTCAGGTGCTTAACCAACTGAGCCACCCATATGCTCCTCAATCTTATGAGATTGTTCGCCAGTTTATTCTAAGTTGAGAGGACATCAGTGTTTTGGAAGAATAAACAAAAAAAACTATTTCAAGGCATCTGCTTTTTGTTAATTAAAAATTAGGGAAACATTGAAACAAGAGATAATTATGTCATGAAAAGTCTACTGATGAAAATGGAACTGGATGAGACAAAGTACAATTGTATAAAAAAGTAGAAATTGGATAGAAATTGAAAAATGCACTTTATGTAAGAAATAGAAAGGACAATGAAGAAAATAAAATCAGTAATGTGAAAGATAATCTTAAAATGCTGTTCTAGAATGCAAAGAAAAAGGGGTTTAAAAATTAGATTAAGATGATTACTATGGAACAGAAAATTTTGGAAAAACTATAACCAAAGAGGTGATTATGAAATACATGAAAAGGAAATGGAATATACTTTTACACACATACCAGGAATTATTTACCAATTAGGTGGGAGTGGGGGACTATTTATTTTGAAATTAAAAAATAAAGGAAAAAAACATGCAAGCCCAGACCTCCAAAATGAGTGGAAGAAAATAATTGTCCTATCACTTACCTAATATTAAAGAAAATGTTACTGGATCTATTAATTACATTTTCTACCAAGTTGTTCATTTCCAATCATAATTGGAAAAAATCATATATTTAAGATTATAAAATTATAATCAAATTCTAAAAAAAAAAATATACTCAAAGCATTTCCAAGTCGTCAGATATAAGCACCAAATACAATTAAGAATTCCCTAGTAGTGACTTGATAGCCCAGTCTTCCTATGTTAAAAAAATAGGCTTAAAGTTAATTCTTTAAAAAGCTTAAATATGGTGCTGTGCCTTAATTCATTCTTAAATTAGCACTCGAATAAAATACATATAATTTGTATTTTAATTTTTCCTGACATTTCACAACAGTGAGTTTTAATACCCCATTTTCACTCCCACATGATGTCTTTCTCTATGACTTATGATATACCTTTATAGTTTCCTAGGAAATTAAAAGTAAATTCTCTAAATTTATAGATATGTAATTGTAATAACAACATTGGAATCATGTAAGGCTAATACTTACTATTGAAATACAAATCAGTGGTTAATTTGACTTGCCCTTGCTTAATGAAATTGAAATTTGACATAGAATTTATTAGTAACTGGAGAGATGGTTACAAAAATTACATTGTTAAATTTGTCAAAGATTTAACGCAAGTAAGTAGCTGATTTAAAGGTTTTGTTCTCATTGGTAGAGTTGAGATCGGTACTTTGAGAGTGCTTAATTAATCCATTAATCTATTTTATCTTCTATAGTGCATGTTATATAGTTAACTCTTTTATTCATTTTAGTAAGGTGTCTACCAGGTGACCTGATTGTTATGATTTATTCATTAACTGCAACAAAACAATGCTAATTGCATTATATCCATTATCTTTTGACTTTACCATTATATGCATAACTAGTTTATGATTATTTTTCTTGCATAATTAACTAAATGAACTGAGAGTTCAGATTAATTTGAAGAGGCATCATGAATCTATGTAAAAAGAGTATTGCAGAAGAACCCTCCTAATTATAAGACTTATAACCCTGGGCCGATCACTTAACCTCTTTGAGACTAATTTCCATTCCGCCCTATAAAATAGGTTTATGGAGATAGCTCTGTTTATTTATGGATTTTGTCAGTATTGTATATTGGAATAGGTATGAAGTGAATATTCTGAACTTTATGAATTTAATGAACTTAATATACTATTGTTATTATTATTACACTGACATAAAATTTCTTACTATGCTCTCTTAAATTTCAAAATGAGATTATAGATCAAAGGCAAGTTCTGTGATTATTGCAAAATTAGGTGGTGAAACTCTCGTGTTATTATATGGAAAAGAAAAGACTTTGGTTAGATATGTTGATATTTTTAATTACTAGGTTAGCAATGCATACAACACATGCAGAGCAGAGATAGACAACATTTACTACAGACTTTACAGGCAAAGAGGCAAATTTAGGATATATGTAGGTACTTATTGATCATTCAAAATATTTTTTAAAAATACATTTTTAGCTGGTGGATGATTGAAACCAAGTGGGGGTGGAGGTGGGTTGGGAGCAGATCTGGTCTCTGGACAATAATCTGACAACCCATGACATAGAGCAAAATTTTCTACATTTAAAAAAGTTTGTTCTCCAAAACTTCTTTTGAAAATCATACCATTGCATCTTAAACTTCCATAGAAATGATGTTTCTGCATTTACCTGATTGTCATGCGGGAAAAATACTAGTAGTTTTGCATGATGAATACATGTAGAAATAAGGGAAATAGCAATTTTTATTCACTTTGTAATCCAAAAATTTAATAAAGAAACGGGTGTAGCAAAGAATCTGAATTTCCCTTTGTGGGGACATTCTAATTTAGTAGAATCTAATAGAACCGTTGTAGTTGAGAAAGATCTTCACCTCTAGAACTTTTTCCAAAAGTTATTGACTAAAACAGATAATAAGCATTTAACTCAACTGGAAAATGTCTCAATCTGATAAAAAGATAATTGCTTATCAATAGTAAATTTTATCACTCTCCACTGTAGAAAACAAGTCTGCTGTTATACAATTAATAGCCAGTCATTTTAGTCACAGTTATGACCAATGGAGGAGGAGTAATTAAGTCCATCACATACAATAACTATTGCTGACATTCTCAAAAGGAACCAGAGTGTAGTTCTTTGATGAACTGAAATGCTGAGTAGATATTTTAGAGAGATTTTGATCTTGTCTTACAATTTGAGTTTTATCTTGACATATACTTTTTTTTTTTAATTTTTGAGACAGAGAGACAGAGCATGAATGGGGGAGGGGCAGAGAGAGAGGGAGTCACAGAATCGGAAACAGGCTCCAGGCTCTGAGCTGTCAGCACAGAGCCCGACGCTGGGCTTGAACCCATGGACCCGACCGCGAGATCATGACCTGAGCCGAAGTCGGACGCTTAACCGACTGAGCCACCCAGGCGCCCCTGACATATACTTTTAAAATCACCCCCAAACAATCTTATTTGGTATAAAACTGTTTCCCATGCAAACATGTTGGGGTTTAAATATTTATTGCTTTCTTACCATTGTGTAGACGATACTGACATTGGCTCTTGCCAGGCTCAGCTTCCCTTTTAGCATAAAACTCTTAACTCAGAGCACCATGCATGGAAAAGTGGTATGGGACTGTAGGCTGGTAGCTGCTAGGGATGAGAAATCTGATTCAAGGGGTTACTTCTATTGTGTGGGCAGTAAAGTGGCCTGAATTGAAAAGCTTTGAACAATTAGGGCAATAATATTAATAATATCTAATAATATGTAAATAAGTGTGCTCTTTTAAAAAGTCCTTTAGACTATGAAATATGAAAGACATTGATCTTCTGTGGTCTAGGTACCAGATGAGACATTGTAAATTGTAAATTGCAAAAAAAAAAAATAAATAAATAAAAATAATAAATAACCCCTATTTAACTAATTAATTAAATAAATGGTTATTAAGTGCCTAGTATATTTCAGATACTGTGCTGGATGTAGAGGGTATTTCTGTGAAATCACACAGGCACACAGCCTTGAGGAGAAGAGAACATTCTAAACAGAGGCTGGGGCTGTTGGTCTCAGCATGTGCAGCTTAATCACGTTATAAGTAACCATGGAGATGAAGAGAATTTGGCATACTTTTCCTGGTCTTTGTTTTGCAATTTCTGTCTTCTGACTGACCTGTGACTATGATTCTTGTTCCCATCTTTGGTACGTTTTTGGGTTTTCATTGACTACTAATTTCCCCCACTCTGCATAGACCCTAAAGAACAGCCCACTCCTATTCTAATTTTATTGGTCATCATAGCATTCTGGTGTTGGTAAAAGAGATATTAATTCCATGATATAAATGGAATTTTCTAAACAGTATTGCTATTATTGCCTTCCTTTTAGAACTGAGCAAAAGAAATCAGATGGAAAATGTATGTTTGATGACAAATATTAATATAACACAAACATTAACAATCAAGATAATGGAAATATATATAATTTACATATATAACATATATATAATATAATATATAATATAATATATAATATATAATGGTCCAAGGTGGTTTATCTTTTTATATTTTTGAAATCACAAATGAAGAAAATTTATATTGTGAATGTTTTCTTACATGGGACCAGGTATAGAGTGATAATAATAGTAAAAGCTAAAACTAAAACTAAAAAAGATTACTTTTATTTTTTTTTTTTCATTTTTCAGATTGTGGGGATAATGAGATTTAGGTTGATGGCTGGCTGGAGGTAGGGTATCAGCTCAGAAAAATCTGGGCATTGATACTGATTTTATAGTTTTGGTGTAAATAGGAAAACAATCTGGTTAAAAATATAAAATCATAGGAAGTTATTATTTTGAACTTTTGCATTTTGAAGATGTTTGTTACCAAGTATTGGATAACTGAAATAAAGGCCAAAATAATTTGCAATAAAATATAAGAAAATTTAAAATAATTTTCTTTAAAGAATTTACACTTAATAATGACCACAAAAATATGCTTCATTTCCTCTTGCTCTCAGGGGCCATGATTATTTCTGATACTTCTGACTAAATGAAATCAGTAAATTAATATAACCTTACAGGGATGTGTGTGTATGTGTGTGTGCACAAGTGTGTGTCTTCTCTCCTTGCTGATTTATAGGCTTCATTATGGATTTGATATGTGTTCAGATCAATATGCCCACATATGAGTGTTGGAGATTATTAGAATAAACCACAAGTGATGCCCCAGGGATATTTCTCCCCTAATCTCCCAAATGCTTTTTCTAACTATCTCTGCTAGGGGGAAAAAATAATCTGCTTCTTCTTCCTAATCTCTTGTCCCAACAGAGTTAAGATAATGTCTTTTCTATCCTTTTTCTCTACAAAAGTAATACATAATATTAATTTCAACTTATTTAAACTTCACAAATCATATTCTATTGAATACATTGACAATTTCTTTTCTGCTCACTCTTGAATTTGTGAGATTCATCTATAAATATCAATAACTGTTTGTTCACTTTCAAAGTGGTGAAAATGGTATGCCTTATTTATCAGTTCTCTGCTTGATTTCTCCTAGTGCTCATATGGAAAAGTTTTCCTAGAGTCTATGCATAGAACTAGAATCACAGGTCTCGATTCATGTACATGTTCAATTAACTGATAACGGCAAATATTTCTATCAAGTATTTGTACCCATTTATGCTTACAACAGAAGCATATGAGTGTTCCTGTTTCTGCATATCTTCACCAACCATTGGTATTATCAGATTTTATGGGTTTTTTTTCTATCTGGTGTCTGGCAAATGTATTAACTTACTGCTTTATTATATTTCTTTGATATATGCATATATAATTTGTATTTTTATCTATATAATATTCATATACACACGTGTGTGTTGTGTGCATAGTACATACATTAAAAATAAAAACAAATAAATTGGACTAAGAAACATCACATTCAAATGAGTGTTTACCTGTGATAGGCATGGAGGAGTGTGACTCTGGAGATAAGTTGTTTGCAGTATATGCAATATATATATATATATATATATATATATACACATATATATATATCTACACATACATATATATAGTGCAATATATATATATATACATGTGAAATATTTTTTTTAAATTAAATATCTAAGGGTGTACATTAACATTGCATTATTAATGCAATGTGTCACATTAACTTTATATTTTTGAAAGTTTGAAGTATTTAAAATTTTAATTTTATAAAAGTAATACATGCATAATCATTGTAGCAGACACCCTTGTCCACCCTTGTCTAGGTCTTACCACGAAAATTGTCAAGTCTTATCATTTCTTTTCCAGTCTTTCTTGCTGCCAAAAAGGGTCCCATAGCCATGTTGTGACAGTGTTGCTGGGAGATTCTGGGGTATAGTTTCTTTATTAATGAAAGAAATGAGCCATGGAGACGGGTTTTGCCACCCTGGCTTTCCCAACTTTCTGGCTGTGAATATAGTTGTGGTACCTAAAGATATAGCAGCCATCTTGCTATCAAAGGACAAAAAGTTAACACTGTGAAAATTCTAGAGAGGAAGAAGAGTTTGTGGTTATATTTGAAAACTATTGAACAGCCCCTGGATCACCAATCTCTGATTTTTTGCTGTATATATCATACATTTCTTACTGATTAAAGTCATAGTTATTTGTACATTTCAGTTCTTATGGTTCAATGCTTTTTAATTTATGAAGATTGAAAAATTTGGAAATAGAGGCGCCTGGGTGACTCAGTCGGTTAAGCGTTTGACCTCGACTCAGGTCACGATCTCGCGGTCCGTGAGTTCGAGCCCCGCGTCGGCTCTGGGCTGATGGCTCTGAGCCTGGAGCCTGCTTCCGATTCTGTGTCTCCCTCTCTCTCTGCCCCTCCCCCGTTCATGCTCTGTCTCTCTGTCTCAAAAATAAATAAACGTTAAAAAAAATTAAAAAAAAAGAGAAATTTGGAAATAGAGTATCTTAAAATAAATGTTAAACTTAATCTCACACCTACATAGTTCTATATACTGCTTGCCAATTTAGGTCATTCCTCTTAGATTTACTTTAGTTGCCCTGACCTTTCTCCCACATCTTCTTTTCTTAGAAAGTCTTTTTATGTGGATTGCTCTCTCTTTAGGGAATTCAAATCAATCATATCAGAACAACATTATACGTTATGATGCTTATGTGAAAACTGGTTGCGACTTGCCTAGGAAATCTAAGAAGATTTACTGACAACATTCCACATGTGGGCACACACAGTTCCATGTAAATGTCACAGCCCATTAACTAATACTGATCATTCCTAAGATAACTTGGATAAATTTCTTTCCATATGTATTTGCAGCTGTTCTGATATTAGTAGATTTCCTCACTAGTTGACATGCTTCCTCTCCTCCTAAAGCAATCCCTTTTACTCTTCCAGCCATTTGCACTTATACCTATTAATCTCCCCAATGTTTCTTATTTGAGGTCCTTCTATGCATGTATCAGCTTCAATTTTTAATCGATTTGGAGAACACTCAAAACATTTTCTGTTTGTGCCCTTTTGATAATCAACCATAACACACAGCCTAAAAGCTAAAAAAGAAGTGTCAACATACTATCATCATGAGTGTATTGCAATGTAGCCATTGGTATATTTTTGTTTAGTGAGCTCTGCTGACCTCCTGGTGGCCAGTCATGATCTTAATGAACTATAATTCAACACAGCAGCACTTCCATGACACCTTGCAGCATGCTAGGGATCAGTGGAGATATATGCTTATGGGCAGCATTCTGATGGAAGACAGGATATAGATCTCTCCCTGCTACAGTCTGAAGCTTGGCCACCTGAACACAACCTATCTTCCTTGAAAGCAATGCAGTTGTCATCCCAGAACTTCCATTCCTGTCGATTTCCCTTGCATTAAGTTCCATTTATTCTACATGTGTCCACTGAGATGTTTTAAAGTAATACTGCCAAATTTAGATTATGTGCTGCAGGATTACTTATCAACTGGAAGCTCACTTTTAATGCCTCTGCACATGTAAATTTTTCCTGGGTGTCAAACTCAGAGAAATACTTTTATCAGAGATGTTTGAATATGAGTTGGTTTCTGGCCTGAGAGGTGATCTTGGCTGTGGGTATTCCGTGAAATGAGTCTTTGAACCCTATCACTTTAGGAGAATTTATTCTAGATTCAAATTCCTAAATTCATTTATTTCATTATTTTTTGTCCACCATATAGACTTTGTGTTCTGGATTTTAACCACTATTATTATTATTTGATGATTTGATGATGCTGATGGTTGTTATCTGCACAGTAATGTAGATAGGCATCATATATTTCCTAATTTCAGAAATGCCCTTTCCTAGACTCCTTTTTTTTTTTTTTATACCTAATTGTCATGAAGTAGCACTGACTTTTCCCCATTCACATTCCAGCTTCTGTACTCTCAGCCTGGACTGAACTGATCCCCTCGGTCACTCTATTACATATGATATGATTTATTTTAGTCATAGTTTGGTCATTTTCACATTTTCATTATTTGATTAGTGGAAAATTCGGTAAAATAAACAGAACCTACTCTAGCTATTTTAATAGATATAGGTACTTAAAGAATTATTTGAAGGACTCTAATCTGGGCTTTTATTGAGTGATCACTTCACAACTAATCCTTTAGGGGAACAACTTGCTTTCAGGCTGTCACTGGAGCTAAGTCAACATCAAAAAGCCATAGTGCAATGACCTCTCATACTCATAAGGTTAGAGTATGGACTTCCAAAGCCACTGGACAGAGATTATAAAGTCACATTAAAATGCTGGAACAATTTTAACTGTCTCTTGACACAAGGAACTGGGGAATGGACATGACTTCAGAATGCTGTCACAGGAAACTTTCATCTCTCTGAGAATGAATGGCTGGAGTTAATTATGCCCCAATTCTGCCTTCCAAATATCTCAGACTGCTTTTAATTAGCAGGACTTAATTCACATCTGAAACTCTGGTTAGAGAAGGAAGTGTAGTGTTCAATAATAATTAAAAATTGCAGGATGGTTGAATCACATTGTGATACTAAATAAAAAGTATCTACTATGGATAATTATGATCTTAGTGTTTTTTTAATATAATAAATAATATATAGCAGCTCTAAAAGTATCATTTTTTATGAGATCATTGACAGACATTTTTTTTTTAATTTTTTTTCAACATTTATTTATTTTTGGGACAGAGAGAGACAGAGCATGAATGGGGGTGGGGCAGAGAGAGAGGGAGACACAGAATCAGAAACAGGCTCCAGGCTCTGAGCCATCAGCCCAGAGCCTGACGCGGGGCTCGAACTCACGGACCGCGAGATCATGACCTGGCTGAAGTCGGACGCTTAACCGACTGCGCCACCCAGGCGCCCCTTGACAGACATTTTTAATTCTCATTTACATCAGACCCCTCTGAATTTAGGCTTTTGTTTTCAGAAAAGAGTGCCCTGGCTGCCAGAGTCTCCCATGAGATCATATTGGGATGGACTAAGTGTAAGTAATAACTGTGTGTGGATGGTATTGAAGGAATGTACTGGATAATATGAAATTAAAATAGATGATGAAATTTGAAGATAGTAGCCAATTTTTTAATATTACTATCAATTTTTTTTCAAATTGTCTGTGGAATTCATTATCTCAGAAGATATTTATTTACACAATATTAGGGAGACATGAAAAAATTTTTTTCATAGATGACAGTGGATATGATTGAATTTCTAAATAGATTTTGAATCCCAAAAAGAAGACCATTGATCTGAAATTCAATGATTGTTGAAATTATTGAATTGCAAAATAGTACTTACTTTACTGTATAGTTTTACGTCTTATTTCCAGAAATATTTAAGTGGTTTTCTGAAAAGATTGGTAGGATAATATATATATGATGGCCCTAGACAATTTCAGACTTATCTTATTATCAATGAGTTTTTAAATCGTTGAGCAAAATAATTACCATTTTAATGATTTCAAAGTCACAGTTAAAAGCAAATGACCAAGATAATTAAAGTATTGTCAAGCATGTTTTGTTGATTCTTGATCAAAATGTTTTACGCTGAAGATATTAGTCCTGTGTGATATTTGTAAAATACACAAATGATCTAATATAGATTCAATTACATACTGCTTTCGTATATATTGCCTCATTTTTTTGTCTTGCTGTGGGTAGTACATTTATATAACATCCCTAAAATTACAACCAGTGTAAAAAAAAAGAAAATTAAAATAAAAAAATGCTAGTGAGTACAGATTTTCACAAGTGATTGAAAATTTAATGATTCATAATGACTTGGCAAATTCATGAGTAGTAATTTAGTCAAAAAGTTGTTGCTGACATAATTGCCTGTTTAGTTAATTTCCATAATATTCATAAAATCTGTTTGATTTGGACATTCTTGATTTGCTATCTCAACCAATGCATGATTCTGACTCAAATTTTTTCTAAGAGAAGAAAAAGTAGTCTCACCAATGATTAATTTAAAATAAATTCAATTACTTGTATGTAATGTTCAACAACATCAGTGCAATTTCCAAAACTTAAGTGTAATTATGTTTGTCTTTCATTTTGGATATTGCTCACAGTTTTCAAAAATTAGAGATTTTAAACATTTAAAAATATTTTTTAATGTTTATTTCTTTTTGAGAGAGAGAAACAGAGCATGAGTGGGGGAGGGGCAGAGGGAAAAGGAGATGGAGATCTTGAATCAGGCTCCAGGCTCTGGGCTGTCAGCACAGAGCCCAATCCGGGGGCTCGAAACCACAGACCATGAGATCATGACCTAAGTCAAAGTCAGACTCTTAACTGATGGAGCCACCCAGGTGCCCCAAGACTTCAAACAGTTTTAATAAGTTCCTTAACTCCGATGTACATATAGTTTCTATAGATAATCGTTAAATAAATTTGATCCTCTTCTGTATACTCAGTAGTAGGCAGACATGTGTTGTTAGCTGCCTGCTCATCCATGGTTTTGAAAGTTTTTGAAGTAAAACGGGCACTCATCTCCCCATTCTTTACTCAGTTTTAAGAGTTCATCACAATACTCTGGTTTCTCTTCAGATCGCATAAATCTTTCGCCTTTTACTAAAGAGTTCATCACAAATAATCCTATATTCCCATTATTACATTTCTTAAGAACCAATTTAATCAAATTTCTCAAATCATAATTACGTGACAATGCTCATTAGGCCAAGTGTTGGCCTTGTGCAGCTGTGCGGATAATGCTGTCATTATATGCAGTGGGGAAGGTCTGAGGCTGAGGGAAGGGAACATTTGTGGACATAAGAAGTTGAGATGCTTATTAGACATTCATGCAGAAAGGTCAATTCAACAGCTCAATGGAAGGGTCATATTTGAATATATAAATCAGAGAATCAGTCAACATGGAGATGGTATTTAAGACTATGAGTGTCGATGAGCTGAGACTGGAAGATTGGTGTCTATAGAAAAAAAAAAAAGAGCTTAAAACTAAAGCTCAGGTCAACATCACATAAGGCAATTATGCAGAGGAGGAACTTCCAGAGTGGATTGCACACAACCAGGAAGAACATAAAGCAGAAAAGATTTTCAAGAATGAGAAAAGCTCAACCATGTCAGATCCTGCTGCGGGGTTGAATTAGATGACGACAAATGATTTCCCGTTGGGTTTGACAAAGTGTGAGGTGCTGGTGGTTTTTAAAGGATCCTTTTAGTTTGTGGGGCCAACTGCAAAATGAAAATGTGGTTCCCTTTATTCAAATAGCAGGAGGACATTGTTGTCAAGGGTACTGAAATACGAAGTTTTTCCTTTCTTTCACAGGCTTTCTCTTAACCTGTCACGGTGATTTTTGGCTATTTAATGTTGCATTGTGCAGCATGGAGATAATTGCCAGTAAAGTGCAGACCTTTGCAGGCAACAAGGGGCCCATCTTCAGGCTGGCATATTCATGCCAGTGTGTACAGCCACTGAACTGAACTGACGTGCCATGACCAGTAAGGATGAGGAAGTCAAGCCTGGTATGTGTCCTTCCATAAGCTTTCTATCCCAACTCTTGCCGGATGGATGACACACAAAAAGTTTGCAATCTCTGACTGGGACATGCTTGACACCTAGATTAGAAATAGGAGAAAGGGGTGCCAGCGTTGCTCAGTCAGTTGAGCATAGGACTCTTGGTTTCAGCTCAGGTCATGATCTCTCAGTGATATGTGGGTTTGAGCCTCTTGTTGAGCTCTGCACTGATACTGCAGAGCCTGCTTTGAGTTCTCTCTCTCCCTCTTTCTCTGCCCCATCTGTCTCTCTAACAAAATGAATAAACCTAAAAATATTAAAAACAAACAAAAGAAATGGAAAGATTTGATACTGCCAAATGTGCCACTTAATACATCAAGGTGCCAGACAGCTGGTGCCTTGCCCTATACTGAGACAACATGGGGCAGTTGACCCCCAATGACCCCACCCTCTACACACCCAGGCTTCTGCTCAGGATGGCAGTGGGCAGGAGTAACTGGGTAGATGTGGGCAGGGGGAGGTCAAGTAGGACTTGGGGGCCAGGGGCAGCAAGTGTTCCAGAAAGACAGGGAGGTGCTGGGAGGGATGGCCTGCGCTAGCCATGATAAGTTCCAAGATAAACTTATCAAGAATTTCAAGATGGCAGCATCAAAGCATTCATCTCCAAGAGCATGTTCCCTCTGAGCCTGTGCTCTTATGTGATTGTCCTGGTCTTAAAGCCATGAAGCTGGCTCTGTTTTCTGTGGAAAATACTTTTATAACAACGTCTAGACAGTTGTTTGACCAAACAAGTGGACATCATAACCTAGCCAAATTGCTAACTTGGCACATAAAATAAAACATATGTATGTGGATATGTGTGCGGGAGTATCTTGCCGAACCTATGGTGTTTACTAACTTGACAGTGCAGTATCACAAGTTATTATAAGCCATGAGTATTTTGATCTTCATATAATAGTTACTGTTTACACATATAAGCAATAATTGGATATGCGTCACATTGTGTTTATGAGCATTAATTTTATGTGGTAATTTGGCTAAGCAGTGTTACCAGATGTGGTCAAATATTCTGGATGCTTCCATAGAATGTTTTTAGATGAGACTGACATTTAAAATAGTGGACTATGAGTAAAGCAGGTTGTTCTCTATCATGTGAGTGGGCTTCATCCAAAAATCAAAGGCCTTGAGAGAGCATAGACTGATCTCCCTGGAGCAAGAAGGAATTCTGCCAGTTGACAGCCTTTGGACTTAAACTATAGCATTGCTCATCCCTAGTCTCCAGCCTGCTGGGCCACTCTGCAGATTTTGGACATGCCAGCTTCCATAATTACATGAGCCAATTTCTTAATATAAATTTATATAGCTTATCTATATACCTTATTGGTTCTGTTTCTCAGGATAACCCTGAATAATACAACATGTCTTCCAATTGTGAAGTTATTGATGCATTAATATCTGCCATGTGATGTAGAGAAGTTAGAAACAAAAAAGCAAATTAATTCATGTAGATTAAAAGTTGTTGATGTTCCCATTATTGTGCTCATTAGTTTATATCATTACACATAATTTATTAACTTATTTTTTATTGTTAAAACCTCTCTTTTCCTTTTTAAAAACATGCTCTCTGTTTTTCTAATTTGCAGACTTTTTTTGTGAGTTCTTTCAATTAAGTTCCTATTTTTCACTTTGTCTTTGTTTTTTTGCTTCAATTTGACTTGTTCCAATTTTTTTAGATTAGAAGCATCATTCCCCCTTTTCTAAACAGAAACTTTCTTTAGAAAAAAAATTCACACTTATTCTTTCTCAAACGCAGTATGGCCTTTAAATCCAGGAAAGAAAAGCCTCTTCCCTAGGTACCAACATTTAGAGGGTCACGCATTGCACAAATACTATTCAGGCTCAGGAAATGCTCCATAACTTCCCTCAAGGTGGGGGTGATATCTTGAAAGATTCTGTGATGGTGCTGAATCTAATATTAGATATTAGAATAAACACTGCCTAGAAAAATGGTATGTGTTTGACCAGTGGAAAAACACTGTAGTACACACATGAACATTTAGTAAAACGGCAAATTTTACCTCCAGATAATGGGAATGCAGTTGCTTTCTTTCATAACCTGGAATTATTTCTTTGGCTTTTGAATCATTCTTTGTATTACTTCCTTTTGCGTTCTAATACATGGTGTTGGAAGTGTTATTAATAGTAATGCTACTCACAACAGTTTCAAATCTTGCACAAAACAATTGATGAATCTAAGTGAATGGTATGTAGGTGATAACTGTACTATCTTCCATATTTCTGTAGTTTTGGGATTTTTCAGAAGAAAAAAAAAGGAAGGTGCTGAATATTACATATATTATGCTTTTTGTGTAAGAAAGGAAGAATAAGAATATATGCCTATATTTTCTTGTATTTGCATAAATTTAGAAGGGTACAAAGAATTAAAGAGAATATTGATGGACATGTGGGAAATGGGTGAGAAAAGTTAAGCAGGAAGGAGACTTCTTTTTGGAAATACATACATACATATATCTATATATATATTTAGTTTGAAACCATATTAATGTCTTTCTTATTAAATTATTCTATTAAAAATAATAAAAATTTCAAATGACCAGCTACCTGAAAGCAGCCTGGCAAATCTCTATGGCTCTAGTAGGGGAGTACGGAAAAGGGAATTATCTGTATGATTTAGGGGCTGGGTAGTCATTGGCATCTTCTATAATATTGTAGGTTAAATGTATTGTCTTAGATTTATATGTCTCTAATTTCAAGCAATGACTATGCAGTTATCTAGATGAGTGACCTTTGGTTAATTGTTCCACTTTTCTGAACTTCAACATCTTCAATCATAATATAGGGAAATAACTAATTAGTAAGATATCTGAGAACAAAAATGAGGTGATAAAAGTGAAACATTTACACTGGTGCCTACTGTCTATTCAGTGTTGAATCCAATCAAGAGTAACTATTATCGTCATCACTATAATTTTATTAGATTGAAAGGGAGTATACTGTGAGTTAGCAAATATATTTGTGAGAAGAGCTATTTTAAATATGAAATCCTCACTTGAGGACCCTATGTCTCAGTTGGACATATAAAGCACATCTTGATGCCAAGAATGAAGAAGCCATGGGAATTTTTCAGTAGGCCATTGCATCTGTCCAGGGCATGAAAGTGAGAATCAGACTGTCAAGAATGCACATGGAGGGCACCTGGGTGACTCAGTTGGTGAAGCGTCTGACTTTTGCTCAAGTCATGATCTCAGGGTTCTTGAGTTTGAGCCCCAGATCAGACTTTCTGCTGTCACCATGGAGCCTGCTTGGGATCTTCTGTTCCCATCCCTCTCTCTCTCTCTCTCTCTGCCCCTCCCCTATGCCCTCCTATATGCCCCACCTATGCGTGCATATGCCTGCTCACTCTCTCTCTCTCTCAAAAATAAAATAAAATAAAATAAAATAAAATAAAATAAACATTAAAATAAATGCACATGGAAATCAAAAAGCAGAGAAACTGAAAGGATTTTAAAAGATGCAGAATTGGGGACTAGGTGGCTCAGTCAGTTGAGCATCCAACTTGGGCTCAGATCATGTTCTCACAGTTTGTGAGTTCAAGTCCCACATAGGACTTTCTGCTGTCAGCACAGAGCCCACTTTGGATCCTCTGTCCCTTTCTCTCTCTGTACCTCCCCTGCTTCACATGCTCTCTCTCTTTCAAAATAAAAATATTTACAAATACATAATTGAATATATGTATGGGGTTTAGAAAGACAAAATCAGGTGTAGGAAGACAAAATTAAAATAATGAGAAGAGGAAGACAAGGAGGAGGGCTTTATCATTCATTTTATTGTCAGCATGTCTGGGTGAATTGTTAATTACATTTTGGATATTGTACTAGTTTCTCATTGCTACTGTAAAATATTGGCAAGACTGATGTCTAAAAACAACAAAGATTTACCATTTTATATTTCTAGGTGTCAGAAGTCCTCAGTAGGTCTCAATGGGCTCAAATCAAAGCATTGGCAGGTCTAGGTTCCTTCCAGACACCCTCAGGGAGAACCTATTTCTTGTTTTTTCCAGTTTCTGTGGGCTGTACACATTATTTGGCTCATGACCTCTGCCTTATTCAGAGACAGGAATTGCTAATTAGTTGTTTTTTTTTTTTTTACATAGCATTTCTGACACTGATGCTGCTGACTCCCTCTGCCTCATAAGGACTCATGATTACATTGAGTCCACCCAGATAATCAAGGATAATCTCCTTATTTTAATGTCTCCTGATTAGCAACCTCAATTCCATTTCCAACCTTAATTTCCTTTGCCATATAACATAATGAATTCACAGATTGCAGGATTAAGTTATAGATATGTTTGGGGAGTCATTGTGCTGCCTAAAAAAGGCATGCTATATATAAAGCTCTTACATTAAAAACAACATTAATTTAAAAGATGCTCGTGGTGAAAATAGCAACTAGAGTCAGGAGGGGAAAAAATAATATGGGCAGAGAATGAGGGATGAAAATGATAAGTGCTGGAGTCCCCAGACCTCTCTAATAAGCCTCATTGTTTTATAGGGAAGAAAGAAAGAAAGAAAGAAAGAAAGAAAGAAAGAAAGAAAGAGGAAAAGGAAGAAGTAGGGAGGGAGGGAGGAAGGAAGGAAGGATCAGATGATTATCTCAGGGACAAATATATTCAATAATTTCCATATAAGTAGAATGTTAAGCTTTATAGTGACTTAAAAGCTGCTAAACATAAGAGTATTATAGTCTCATTTCTAAAAGTATACCTAAGACATAGTAATACCACCAATAAATCAAATAACCTGTAATAAAAAATGAGCCATTTCAAACTTGCTAGGTCTACAAAACTTTGAAAGTTTTACATTTACATTAAATTCTGCAAAATGATTCTATAGGATAAATGCAAATAACTTCACGCTTTATAATAACAGACACTTAATTTTAGGACGTTTCATGGAACTATAGATGTTGGAAAGTTAAAAAGTCTCTGTCTCTACTTATTAATCATTATTTATTTTATTTTTTTTTTTTTAATTTTTTTTTCAACGTTTTTTATTTATTTTTGGGACAGAGAGAGACAGAGCATGAATGGGGGAGGGGCAGAGAGAGAGGGAGACACAGAATCTGAAACAGGCTCCAGGCTCTGAGCCATCAGCCCAGAGCCCGACGCGGGGCTCGAACTCACAGACCGCGAGATCGTGACCTGGCTGAAGTCGGACGCTTAACCGACTGCGCCACCCAGGCGCCCCAATCATTCTTTATTTTAATTCCTAGCTCTACAAAGAGTATAATTTCAAATACCAAGACTTAGAACTCTGGGATAGGAAATGTATATGTTTACTTTTTTGTACTATGTGTTTTAATGGCATCATTTAAACTCTAATTATGCATGAAATTATATTGGATTTCTCACTAAATGCAAAGGAAGAAATGTTTTCACGATTCATTCTTTGGTAAACATTTCTAAAACTGTATTGCTGATACAGCTCATCAACTAAACCTTATGAGAAATGAAATGTATGGGAGGAAAACACTAATTAGGGAGATTTTCTTTCCCAAATACACATGTGGAACTCCTATTAATGTCAATCACAAGGAGATGTCTTTCTGATGAATACCCCTAGGTAACAACACATCTCCCCTTGTCTTTCCAATTATAAACACAACATCTTTTTTAATTGTTAACAAGTTGCATTACATTCTAAATCTAAAACTTTGGTTTCCTCAAAAAGCGTATATGATTTAAGCTGAAGTATATTCAGATGATATTTATGTTATGAAATGTAGTTTCCAAAAGTGATTTTGAATTAATTTGTTTTATACTGGTTTTATATTCACTAAACTGAATCATTTCTATAACTGAACTTTCCACTGAATATTAGCCAATATTTACCATTAATTTCATGGGAAAATAGCTTACTTGATTCTTTATGTGTTATTTTTAAATGATTATGTTTGAACTGAGCACTACAGTGTAGACTACACAGGTGTTCTCCATAATCTATAAACACCACAGTGTGCTAATTTAATATATAATTTACTAAATATTTAGAGATTTCACCATGCTGTGGTAATGTGTAAAATCGTTCTCAATACTACACAATGTATGAATGCATACTGTTATTCTTGCTCAGGACAAAAAAGAAAAGAAAGAGCAAAAAAGAAGCAGTGTGTGTTCCACCAAAAATACACATAACTCTGCTTATCAGCTAATCCTTAAAATGTATGTAAAAATATATAAAAATTATATCAAAAATATTATTTCTCCACAGATAGTAAAAATTACTTCCAATAATTCAGATAGACTGTGCTGTGTATCACATGGCATATTAGTCAGGGTTCCCCAGAGAAACAAAACTAATATTTTAACATATACTTATATAAATATGAATATACATATAAATATAAATATATATCTTATTATATAGGCTGAGAAGTTCTATAGTCTGTCATCTGCAAGCTGGAGAAACAGGAACAACAGTATAAAATTCAGTCTGGGTCTGAAGTCCTGCCAGAGGCTCCTATGGTGAGGGCAGGAGAAAATAGATGGATGTCACAGATAAATAAGGCATAGAGAGACTTTGTTCTTCTTTGACCTTCTTGCTCTCTTCAGGGTCCCCCTGGATTGGATGGTGTGCACTCACATTGGTGAGTGTATATCTTCATTACTCAGTCTACTGATTCAGATGCTAGTCTATTCTGGAAACACCCTCACAGATACACCCAAAAATAATGTTTGCCAGCTCTCTAGGCACCCTTTATCCCAGTTAAGGTGACACATAAAATTAACTATCACACATGGTGACTCCGAAATATTATAGGCTCAAAAATTCCAGGGCATATGCACTAATCAGGATATTGTTTATGGTTTATATTGATTATAGGGATGATGGCAAAGATGGACTATATTCACCATTGAAGGAGATGAGCTCTAGAGTCAAACTATTAGAGTTAAAACTTTATTTCCAAATATCTTCCAAGCATAAGCCATATTACACTCTTTCACATCCTTTTTATAAATCCCAGAGTTAAATTATTCAACAAAGTAATTAAGAGCATTGTGCAAATATTTTATCTTAATTCTTTCTACCTCACCAATATGCACTTAATAAATTGGGTATCTTTACAGTTGACTTTTCAAAAGAGGTTAAGTGGTTTAAAAAGTGATTGGATGGATTTTTGGTTTTAGTTCCAAGGTGTAAAGATCTTGGAAGTTATCATTCCCATCTTCACAACATGAAAAATTTGGACTACTGACCTATCAGAGAACTGTCCTTTTAGAGAACTGAATTTGCAGGACAAAATATGACATCAAAATCTGGAGACAGAAAAAAAAATTTCTGGAGACAGGAAAATCCAGAGAGTCATAACCAAGATCTGCTTCCCTGGAGCACAAGCTGCTGAAGCTATACATTTGTAGAGACACGTAAATGGAAACTTTGGCAAGTTGCTGGAGGCTTTGTGAAGACTAGCCTGAGAATGAGAAACTACAGGGGCTGTAATCTTAGGAAGCATCTTACACTTTCATGGGTTTTATCTCTAGGAACCCCATCAGGATCCCATGCTTAAGAGCCAAGAAATATCCCCTGGTGACTCTGGAAATTTAGGGGAGGAGTAATCTTTGTAAAATAGGACCAGGACCTATTCTACAACAAAAGTCTGCATTCCAGGAGGGACAACTTCACCAGAAACTTGTTTCAGAGCTGTGGGGGAAGGGCATTCCTCTCATTTGGTTAAAAGTAATGAAATGGAGAAAGAGTTTACAAGTTAACATCAGCTGGAGAAATTTCAGATAAGGCTGACTTTAGAATAAGGAAAATTATCAGAAATTAAAAATGTATACATAATGATAAGGTTGTCAATACTACAAGAAGTTATACCAATCTTAAATCTGTATGCACCTAACAACAGAGGATCACAGTGAACAAGGCAAAAACTGATAAAACTACAAGAAGAATAAACAAATATATTATTATACTTGGAGACTTCAATACCTTCTGTAACTGGTAGATCAAACAGCATAAAATCAGTAAGGATATAGTTGACCTGAACAGCAGTATCAACCAACTTGATATAATTAAAATTACACAACGTATTATCTAACAACTGCAGAAAATAAGTTACTTTCAAACATGTAGGGAATATTCACTAAGATAGAACTTATTTTGACCATAACGACTTAACAAATTTGAAGTAAAAATTTACAAATGCATTTTCAGACAGCAACAGAATTATCTAGCAGTCAACAGAAAGGTAGCTAGAAAACCCCAAAATATTTGGCAATTTACACATTGAAAAATAGCACATGGGCCAAAGAAAATGTCTGAAAAGAAATTTAAAACATTTTGAACTAAATTAAAATGCAATGTATAATACTATGCAATAGCAAAGGCAGAAAGGCAGTGCTGGGAAATTTATAATGTTAAATGCATATATTAGAAGTGAGAAAGATATAAGATCATTAACTTCAGCTTCCCTGATGGGAAATTAGAGACAGAAGAGAAATTTAAGCCAAAAACAGGTAGAAGAAAGGAAAGAATAAAACTTAGAGCGGAAACCAATAAAACTGAAAATAGGAATACAATAGAAAATATCAACAAACCCAAAAGCTGTTTGTTTGAAAAGATCAGTAAAACTGATAATCTTCTAGCCAAGCTATCCAACAAAGGCACAACTCTTAATATCAGAAAAGAATGAATAATCATCACTACTGATCCCATGAACAGAAAAAAAAAACAGTAATAAAGAGATCCAATGAATATTTGTATGCCCACAGTTAAATAATTTAGATAAAGTGGAACAATTTCTTGATGGACATAAACTACCAAAACTCATACAAGGATGAACAGGTTACCTAAATAGCCCTATATTTATGAAAGATGTTTAATCAATAATTATTTTTAAAAAATAGTAAATAAACTTTCAAAAAATTAGTCAACTGGTCCATACAATTTCACTAGTGAGTTCATTGAAGAAAAAAATTATATCAATTCTCCACAAAATAGAAGCAGATAGAAGTCTTCCTAATACATTATATGAGGCCAGCATTACCAAACACTAAAAAAAAATACTGTAGAGCAGTATCTCTCGTGAACATAAGCTCAAAGATCCTCAACAAATTATTATCATATTGAATTAAAAATGTATAAAGACGGGCTGCTAGGTGGCTTCAGCATCTGAATCTTGATTTCTGCTCTGGTCATGATCTCACAGTTCATGAGCCCCACATCAGACTCTATGCTGACAGCATGGGACCTGCTTGGGATTCTCTTTCTCCTTCTCTCTCTGTCCCTCCCCTGGTCTCATACATGCTCTCCCTCTCTCTCTTTCAAAATAAGTAAATAAACTTATAATACAAATAAAAATGGGGGTGCCTGGGTGCCTCAGTAAGTTGAGCGTCCGGCTTCAGCTCAGGTCATGATCTCATGGTTCGTGAATTTGAGCCCTGCGTCCAGCTCTGTGCTGACAGCTCAGAGCCTGGATCCTGCTTCAGATTCTGTGTCTCCCTCTCTCTGCCCCTCCTGAGCTCATGCTCTGTCTCCCTCTCTCTCAAAAATAAGTAAACATAAAAAAAAATTAAAAAAGAAATAAAAATGTATAAAGAGAAGTATACACAATGAAGAAGGATTTTATTCCAAGTATTCAAGGCTAATTCAACATTCAAAAATCAATCAATGTAATCAACCACATGCAAAGACTAAAGAAGAATCTACTGATCACATCAATGAACACAGAAAAAGCATTTGACAAAACCTAACATCCATTCATGCTTAAAATTTTCCTCAAACTAGGAAAAAAAGGGAACTTCCTCAATTTGCTAAAGAACAGCTAAAAACAAAACAAAACTATAGCTAACTTCATAGGTAATTGTGAGAGATAGACAATTTCTCCTTATATCAGAAACAATTCAAGTATGTCCAATCTCATCGCTTCTACCAGATATCCTACTGGAATTCTTAGCTGGTACAATAGGGCAACAACATAAAAAGGAAATGGAGGTATACAGATTAGGAAAGAAGAAATAAAATTATCCCTATTTGCAGATCACATAATTGCCTATCTAGAAAATCAAAGAGAATAAACAACAACAAAAGCTCTATAAGTAATAGATTGCAGAATACAGAGTTAATGTACAAAATCAACTGTTTTCCTATATACCGGCAATAACTAATTGAGATTTGAAAAAAAAAATACTTCATTAAAATAGCAGCCTTAAAAATGACAGTTAAGTATTGATCTCACAAGATATGTGTAGGATCTGTACATGAAAAGCTGTAAAACACTGATGGAAAATTACCAAAGAAGATCTAAATAAATCAGGAGATATTCTTCATCCATTGGAAGACTCACTCTTGTTAAGATGTTGATTCTTCCTAAACGGTGCTGAACAAGCAGATATCTGTATGAAAAAAAAATCTTGGCACAGACTTTAGATCTTTCACAAATACTAACTCAAAATGGATTATAGACCTAGATGTAAAATTCACATTTATGAAAATTCTTTAAAAAATAGGAAACAATCTACATTACCTTGAGTTTGGTCATAATTCCAACAGCATAATCCATGAAGGAAACATTGATAGCCTGGATTTTATTAAAATTTTAAACTTCTGCTCTGTAAAATGTGCCATTAAGAGAATTGAAAAACAAGCCACAAACTGCGAGAAAATATTATGAGATAGATGTCTAATAAAGCATATGTATCCATAAGATTCAAAGAATTTGTAAAAAACCCCAAACAATACTAACACAAACATCCTAATTAAATTTACTATTCTAACACAGGAAGCTGATAATTGAGCTTAATGGATGTTGAATATATGAAGACTCTCTGCACTACCTTCACAGTAACTCTGCAAATCTATAAATTTTTCTAATTTTTTTAAAGTTAATTACAAAATAAAGTAATCCAAGAGTTTGAAGGACAGTTAAGAAGAACCATCCACTCCCTCTAACTTCTCACCCATTATGGTGGAAGAATTGGGTCTGCCACACAGCAGAGATGGAGAAAGAAGATGGCACTACCCAAGCAGTCAAAAGAAGACGGAGCAAACAGCTTTGCCATGATTGACCAAGAGCTGCACTTCAAACACTTACATGAGTCTATGTAGTGACACAGAGCCCATAAAATATCCATAGCTATAGACATGGAGACTGATGAAGATTTCTGGGTCTCTGAAGTGAAGATTCTGAAGCTCAGAGTGGAGCAATCAAGACTAGATCAGATTCAGATCTTAGCTCTGAATAAATGTGTTTTGTTCTAAGCAGGCCACCTATTGACTATAATATGTAAACACAACAGTAAACTATGGGTTAAACATATAGAGAGAGGCGCCTGGGTGGTTCAGTCAGTTATGCATCAGACTCTTGATTTTGGCTCAGGTCATGATCTCATGGTTTTGTGGGTTTGAGTCCCATGTTGGGTTCTGCACTGACAGCGTGGATCCTGCTTGGGATTTGCTGTCTCCCTCTCTCCCTGCCCCTCCTCCACTTGTGCTGTCTCTGTCTCTCTTGAAATAAATAAACTTTAAAAAAAAAAAATATATATATATATATATATAGAGAGAGAGAGAGAGAGAGAGAGAGAGAGAGAGGGAATTAGCTAGGAAGGATACTTCATAAATATTGATTGCATGAATCAACAGATATCCTGAATTATGTATCTAGTTTGACAATACTATCCACAAATCAGTGGGAAGACACTAATGAAAAGACATTTAAGTTGAAAAATTTTATGTTTTAAATGATTTTCCCTAGGTAGCACATTTGTAACTGGGTAAAGGAAGACTAAGCATAAGAGAAAAACCAAAAGGCTGTTTGCACTCAAGAAAAATTAAGGCATGGGTGATGATACTAAAAGCAGAAACGGGGAAGATGGGTAAGGAGAAAATAATGGACAGCATTCAGTAACTTGGTAAATACAGAGAGTACAGAGTGAGGGAAATCGTGAAATTAAGCGACCAATTTTCTGTCCTTAACTGTCTTCTGACAGGCCTTCCATGTAGAAAGCAGTGCTGGTGCATCATAAATCAGATATTTAAATTATGTTATGTTTTGGACTTAATGAGATTGGTCCAGAGGGAAATTCAGGCGATCTTTATGTTGTGACAAAGTGTTCATTAGCCACGGTAATAGCTGATTTTAGAGATCATTTGTTTTCTGTGAAAAGGAAAAAAAATATATACACAATGTGTTTAAGTGGTTGTGCTGATGTTCCGTTTTGACAATAATTACTACACAATTGTGAAGGGAAATTGGTCATTCGTAATTTGTAATGACAAATCTTAATCCTGTAGTAACTGCAAATGTACTCCATTACATGTGTAGTTGGCAGTAATCTGTAGCCAAGCACTCGTCCAGAAAGACAACAGTTGAGGACAAAACTCTCATTTCCTAGATGTATAATGTTCCTTGAAATAAATAGCCTAATAACTCTAGTTATCGAACTATACATTCTTTTATAACAGTATTAATATGCATTTCTTTACAAGGTCCACATTTATATTCAACTATCTGAAAAGACTAGGCAGTTGGCTTAATGAAATTCTTGTCATTTATATCAAGGTTAAAGATATGCACTGCTTTGTGTCTGAGTTTGGTTCTATATCATCTTTTGTTGCCAATGTTGTACCTTTAAACCAGTGCCATGTAATAAAGGCTTCATGAATATTAAACTCATTCCCCACAACAAAGTGGTCTAGTCACACACAAACTGTTACAGGTCAGTGTTATGACCAACTTCATGAACACAAGAAAATTGCTGCAGGGATGAGAAACACTTCCAAAAACAGGAAAATTAGTGAATATTTCTGGTGGACACCATTTAGTCATGATTGGTCAGTTCTCTTTCTCTCAAGTCTAGCAAGTCTAATATGTTCCAGGTAACTATAGTACCAGCAATTTTCTTAAACAGGTTTTTTGTTTTCCTTTATGATTGTAGATGCCTAAACACACATTTTTATACTTTTTATGTTTTTAAGCCATTTTCACAATAACAAATTTGAATGTAGACTATAAATATATGTTAGAAAAGGATAAAATTCCTTTGATTTCCATCCCTAATAGGATCCCTTGCCTACTTACCCAGAGATAATCACATTTATTATTTTGATGCTAGATCAAAATCTTTTCAGATTTCATTCTAAATTTTAAACACAGATACACAAATATTTGCTAAAGTTTATGTGTGTGTGTGTATCTAACTAAATATTTAGAAAGTGTTTACAAAGTGTGTGTGTGCATAACCTGGTAATGCCCTTATAACACACTCTGGAAATAGAAGTGTTTGTGTGCAAAAGAGACCTGTATGAGAATGTCATTGCCGTAGAATTTGCATAATAGCAATTAGAAGTTGGAAATAACCTTAATGCTTATGATTAAAGGGATGGCTGAAATAGTCAAGTATTTATGGATGTATCTACATTATGAAATAGTATGTGGAAATTCATATTTAACAATTATTTAAAGAAAATAGAGTTTTTGTATATGTGCAAACATGGAAAACTATATGGATGCAAAGTTTACAAAGGGATACTTGTTCATGATTGGATAAAAAGTTTGTATGGAGGCAATGACTGTACAGTGGCAAATGAGGCTACATAGGAAGCTCCTGTCAAAAAATGACATACTTCGTACTTTTGTTAAGCATTTTGGGACTCTCCCTTTCTGTTATTGCATAACAATAAAAATAGAAATTATTACATAATTGCAAGGTGAATGGAAGTTTACATATCAATTAAAATATATAAATTGGATATCTCAGATGTATGTGAGTTGGGGATGACATGTAATTGATAAGATGTTAATATCTATATGTTTATGTGACTTTGAATTTAACATGTGATTTCTGGACCAAGGCAGATATCAGTTCAGCAATAACTTCATCAGCCATGCATATGATGAAATATTCACATTTTGGTAAATATGACAGGGGATTTAATACTTGAGGGCAGGATGTGTTCTCATGATAGTTCAAATAATAGAGTGACATATGATTAATTAGAAATTTTACCGGAAGTTTTAAGCCAAATAAATAAAGACTTCTAGTTATCTAGTTTGGAGAGGAAGGATAAAGCTTTATTTGCAAATGACATGATCTGGTTGTTAGAAAATTCCAAAGGAACATACACACACACACACCTACTAAAACTAATAACTGAGTAAAGCAAGGTCATAGAAGAAATCACCTTTATGGATTGGAAAACTTATTATTATAAAAATGACAATTCCCAAATTGATCTATAGATTCAACACATTCTTTCTGAAAATTCCAGCGGAATTTTCGTAAAAATTGTCAAGCCTCTCTTAAAATGTATATAGTAATTCCAATGACTAAAAATACCCCAAATTATTTTGAAAAACATGAACAAAGTTAAATGATCTATATTACCCAATTTCAAAATTTACTATGAAGCTACAGTAGCAACATAATATAGTGTTTCTCCAAAGATAGATGTGTAGCCAGTGAAAGAGAATTGACAATTCGGAAATTATTCCTTACATTTGACAATGGTGCCAAGACAATCTGGTGGCAAAGGGATAGGTGGTTTGTGTTTGTTGTTGCTGTTATTGTTTTACAAATGATGTTGGGAGGACTGGATATGCATATGCAAAGAAGTGAACTAAGACCTTGGTCTCACATACAAAAAAGGAATTCAAAATGGATCCTAGAATTAAATATATGATCCAAAACTATAAAACTTCTGGAAGAAAATTTAGAATAAAATCTTTGTGACCAGGGGTAACAAAGAGTTCTTAACTACAACACCAGAGTCCAATACAGGAAAAAAAAAAAGATAAATTGTACTATCTCAATATTAAAACCTTTGTACTTCAAAAGACACCAATAAGAAAGTGAAGTGACAAACAACAGATTGGGAGCAAATATTTGCAGATTATATAACTGATAGAGAACTTGTATTAATATATATAGAACTCTTATAACTCTGTAATAAAAAAAAACATCCCAATGAAGCATTTCGCAAAACATTTGTATAGACATAACATTAAGGAAAATATTCAAATGGCCAATATGCATGTGAGAACATACTCAATATCATTAGTGATTAGGAAAATGCAAATTAAAACCACAATGAGATTTCACTTCATACCTGGTAGAATGGCTAATCAAAAAGATGGACAGTAACAAGTGTTGGTAATGATGTAGAGAAATGGAAATGGCCATTGCTGGTGGGAATGTAAAATGGTACCAAATATTGGAAAATAGTTTGTCAGCCTCAAACAGCTAAACATGAATTGAACACACAGTTCAGCAATTCCACTCTGTTTTTTTTAAATTAAAGCACCATATTATAGGGGCACCTGGGTGACTCAGTCGGTTAAGCATCTGACTTCAGCTCAGGTCATGATCTTGGTTCCTGAGTTTGAGCCCCACATCAGGCTCTGTGCCCACAGCTCAGAGCCTGGGACCTGCTTCAGATTCTGTGTCTCCCTCTCTCTTCCCCTCCCCTGCTCCACTCTGTCTCACTCTCTAAATAAATAAATAAAGAAATAAATAAATAAATAAATAAATATAAAAAGCATCTTATGAAAAAAATATAAGCAAATATTATAAATGTCTTCCATAGAGAAGAAGATCTCCACTCCTCATCTTCTTTACCAGTTATCATTATTCAGAATGGATTTTTATTTCTTATTGCTGAGATATTTCTGAATAAGCTATTGGTATCTTTATTCATTGATTTTTCCAATTCTAGATGAAAGTTAAACCTTTTTACTTATCTTCCTTTTGTCTCAATATTCACTTTGCCATCCATGCAGTTATTTGTTACGTTATTTTTGATTTTTCATTTCCTTTATCTGTCTTCTGAAGCACCACTGTAGAAGTATTCATATTCCAGTCCCTTCTTCCAACTCTCCTACTGTTTTGTGCCTCCTGATGGGCAGCTACACCATTACTTTTACATTATCAAGATGCATCTATGTTGATATTCTCATTGGTAATTCTAGTTACATTTTTATTTTTTTATCATTGCTTGGTTCTAAAATTGTAAATCTTTGTTTTAAACAGAGTTTGAGACTATGTAATTTATTTTATATTTATTCATTTATTGCTGTAAAATCAAATGTTTTATGATTCCATTTCCTCCTCTGCTTTACCTGGATATTAGAATTAAGATAATTGTGCCTCTCATGAAGATGGTGCATGCCATCAAAGTCACATGGATTTATTTGATCTTCAGTGCTCAAATTGTGTTCCAAAATGATTTGTTTCATATTTGAAACCTATAATTCTGGTAGATAATTTTTTTTGTTTTGACTTTGTCTTATTTTCTCTTTTCCCTTTATTAATAGAAGAATAGTGAATTTTCACATTATTTATAATTATTCAGGCTTCCAAAAATAACCATCAATCAACGTTTATCCCAAGGAATATTTCTCCTAGAATTCTTTTGACTACTCCCCAAAATAGAGCACTTGTTGACCAGGCTTCTTTTAGCTCTGCCAGCCTGAGATGTTCTCTGGGCTTAGAGTCTCTGTTTCGTGAGCCCCAGGACTTCCTCATTCTGAGACCTCTCTATTTATTGCAGGTTTTTCTCAAGCAACTTTCACAGCAAATTGCATGGAAGAAAAAGATCTTAGTAATTGAATATTTGAAAGTGTTTTTATTTTCTTTCACTGATAAAAATATTTCTGAACATGTAATTCCAGTTTCTAAAGATGTCCCTTCAGATATTTGAAGCACTTGTCTGACATCTTTTAGAGTTTCATGATGCTAATTAGAAGGTGCATGCCATCTGTTCACAGTCTCTTTGTAGGTAATCTTTTTCCTTTCTCCCTCCATGTTTTTATGATTTTATCTTATTCTTAAAGCACAGACATTTTACAAGCATGTGTCTATAAGGAGGTTTTTTTTTTAAGTCATGTTTTTAACTCCACAGACCTTTTCAGTATGAAAACCCATACATTTCTTAAGCTTTAGACGTCCTTCTTAGAATTTTTTAATTGTTTTCTTTACTTCTTCATCCCACAAAACATCAACCCAGTAGTTCTAATCCTGTTTTGATAAATTTTGTTAGAGTAATACTGGACTTTTAGGAGTGATCTAGCATATTTCTTCATGCTATCTCTCTTAAACTGCAAATCTAACTCACTACCCTACTCTCAATTGATGACCTGGCTTGGCATTTCATTGAATACAGTGAAGCAATCAGGAAAAAAAAAATTCCATAAACTGCCACCTCCAGTTCTACCCACTTACTAGCATATATCATTGATGTCTCTCCTATTATAATAATTAAGTCTGTGTACTCCTATTCAGGGTGACCTTGTGCATTACATCCCCCTTCTCCTCCTCAAATACTGTAGTAGGTTTCATTGCTTCGTGCCGTGATTTCTTTCTGAAGTTGAAGCACTTTTTCATTAGTTGTTTGTAATTTTGGTGGTTGACTTCCCTCATCTGTTTCTGTCCAGTGTTTAGGCTCTGCTGAAGAGAGCTGTCTTACCCAAAGCTGTACCCTCTTTCCAGGACAGCCAGCTTCCAGTGACTGGTGAGTAAAGGGTATAAAATTGTTGCTCCCTCACTCGAATTTAGCACAGATTGAGAGGTCCTTGTTGGACTGGACTTGTCCAGTCCTGTATCTTTTGCGCTCTTACAGACAGGGTTGGCAATGTAATTTTCAGAGCCCAGTGCAATTTGAAATTGTAGAGCCCTTTGTTCAAAAATGATTAACAATTCCAAATGGTGAGAGTAGAGCATAAAATTAAGAGTGGGGCCCTTCTGAGCATGAGGCTCTGTACAATTGCACACAGGTCACCTTCCCACGAAGCCCACCCTGCCCGCAGGACCTCATCCTCAGAACACTCCCCCAAAAATACAATATAAATATGAATGAAAATACATATTTTGGTGTCTGTTTCTCAGAGACACCAATGTGCAATAAGTACCTATATCCAGTATTTCTTTTTTTTTCTTTTTATTTAGAATCAGGTTAGTAATATACAGTGTAGTCTGGGCTTCAGGAGTAGAACTCAGTGATTCATCTCTTACATATGACACCCAGTGGTCACCTGGAAGAGTGCCCTCCTTAATGCCCATCACCCATTTAACCCATTCCCCCACCCAACCCTCTCCAGCAACCCTCAGTTTGTTCTCTGTATTTAAGAGTCTCTTATGGTTTGCCTCTCTCTCTCCAGTATTTCTCTTTAATATCTTCTGCCTATGAAAATTGTCCTTTCCTGGGATGTCGGCGTGGCTTAGTTGGTTAGGCATCCGATTTTGGTTCAGGTCATGATCTTGCAGTTCATGAGTTCGAACCCTGCATTGGGCTCTGTGCTGACAGTTCAGAGCCTGGAGCCTCCTTCAGATTCTGTGTCTCCCTCTTTCACTGCCCCTCCCCTGCTCACTCTGTGTCTCTCTCTCTCTCTCTTTCAAAAATAAACATTAGAAAATTGTCTTTTTCTCTTTACTACATTATTTTTATGAGCAAATAAATAAGGTGTCCTTTATATCATCCTAAAAACAAGGAAAGCTTATCAAAGCGGATATTATGCTTACGTCTATAATTCTCCTATTCCTCATAATTACTTAAGTTAGGTTTTTTTTTCTTCCACTATTAACCAAAATGACTCTTCTCAAGGTCACCAATGATGTAAAAGATCATCTGGTGTCAACCCTCAGTTTCTTTTTTTTTTTTTTTTTTTTTAATTTTTTTTTTTCAACGTTTATTTATTTTTGGGACAGAGAGAGACAGAGCATGAACAGGGGAGGGGCAGAGAGAGAGGGAGACACAGAATCGGAAACAGGCTCCAGGCTCTGAGCCATCAGCTCAGAGCCGGACGCGGGGCTCGAACTCCCGGACCGCGAGATCGTGACCTGGCTGAAGTCGGACGCTTAACCGACTGCGCCACCCAGGCGCCCCTCAACCCTCAGTTTCCATTCTCTTTGACTTAGCAGTAACAATGACATATTTGATCAATTTCTTCCCCTTGAAAGACTTTATTTTTTGTTATTTCTAGGACCACATTCAAGCTGTTTTCTCCCTTTTCTGCACTTGTTTTTAGCCTCCTTTCACTGTTCTTTATAATGTTCTCGGCTTCTAAATGTTTGAGTGCCTCAGGGCTCGGTCTTGGATTTCTTTTTTTATATTCATATCATTCCCTTTGTGAACATCCAGTTCCATGATTGAAGTAACTTCATTAAAAAAAAAAAAAGTCCCTAACTTAAATCTGCAGCAGGACTTCTCCTTTTAATTCTTGTTACTACTATGCATTAATCATATAAATCCTGCTGTTTTTCTGAATAAGGTAGTCATAACATCTACAAGTAATGATAATTTTTTCTTTTCTTTTAATACTTACAGCTATTTTTCCCCTGAGAGCATTGACTAAAACCACAATGGTTTTAATCATTGAGTAAATGGTTGTAATCATTGATATCTTTCTCTTATTCCTGATTTTGAAGATAATATTTCTAATCTTTTTCCATTAAGTATAATGTATTATCTTCTGTTTAGTGTAGAATAGTGATAACTTAAACAAAGAACAAAAATGAAAGAAAGTAAAATAAGTTATTAGGAAAATATGTATCTGATATCATAAGTAATGTTAAAATGTAAGAGACCATTGGTCACAATGGGTTGTCCAGAATCGGCTGTACACCTTATAGAACATATAATTGATAGGATTTGCTGATGAAACAATTACATGTAGTAAGAGAAAGGGGGAAAGACTGAGACAACTCCAAAGTTCATTGCCTCAAGAATTGTATTAATGGAACAGTCATTTACTAATATAAGTACTATAGATTGACCATGTTTGCAATGGGGAATATTAGGGAGCATCATATTAGACTTGGCACTTTTGAGATGTCAAGTATTTACCATCTCATTAGTGAATGATGAGTAAGAAATGGAATACAGCACTCTGACATTTGCCCCTTCTGTTTCTTAGACCAGTTTGAAGTACCTGCAGAGTGAAGGGTTAGAAGTAGAATCTGAGAGAAGTATTTTTCAAGAGGGAGTTCAGCCTCAGAGAAGAGGGGAAAAGAAATAAAATTAACACTAGAAAGCTAAAACAAAGCCCTAGGAAAAAAATGTGTTGTATTGGCATAAGAAAAGATAGATAACTCAACAGAACAAAATGGAGTCTTTAGGGACAGACAGGGTAACAAGCATGTGAAGAGACACACAAACTCATTAGTAATTAATGGCATGAAAGTTGTCACTGTACACCTGTTAAACTGTTCATAATTAGAAATCTAGACAATGCTAGGTGTTAGTAAAATGTAAACATTTTAAACATGGATGCTGAGCATACAAACTGCTACAGGCATGCTGCAGAGCAATTTGATGCAAACTCACTCAAATTAAGTGTTTACATATTTTTGACTTTTTCCAGTGAGGGTCTCACACATGTCTAAGAAGAGACCTGAGCAGGGATGTGGGGAGTTGTAGGCAAGCTGGGTGTCCATCAGTGGGGTGGGGTAGAATGGGAAGCTTGCATATCTCACATAGATGGTGTTCACAAGCTTAACCACCACAGAGTGTCCTTTGGTCTTCCCCGGAACATGCAGAGGTAGGCAGTTGCAAGCAATTGCCACAAGGCCCTTATGTGTGCCAGAGAGATGCCTTATTTTGCAGAAAGCAGTTTCTTATGCATCACGCTAGTTCTAGTAATGGATAGAGTATACTCCCTTGCCATTGCCCATCAGGTGCATCTACAGACCATAAAATCACCTAACAATAGTCAAGAATTTGATCCTCCATGACTGAGTGACCCACTGCTTGTCATCTAGCATCTGGTCCCTCTAGTTCAGTGACACCTATGGGCCAGAAATAACGACACACGGCTGATTTTGCTTATGCTGTGCCTATTTGGGACTACTGTGTCTTCTCTTTGCCGGGACAAATCTATGGCACACTTGGCAGGCCCTCCAAATGGCTGCAGTATCCCTTAGAGATTGTTAGATTTTTTGACAGATGGTGAACAGGTAAAAAATGGTGGATGCCCATAAAAAAGTACTACAAAGCAATTAGAAGCCATTTGTTACATATACACAGAAAACATGAATGGATTTTAAAATGCAGAGTCTTGGGTAAAAATAAGCAAAACACCAAAATGAAGTCAAAGCAGAGTAATATTTTCTTAAATTAATATGTATACAAACAAATGGGAGTAAAAATAGGGAGTTGCAGTAGTAATTAAATAAAATGAGAGGAGCCCAGCACAAATTCTGATGATAGTGCATATAGCTTTAGAATTTGATTAACTCTGTTTTCTGTATCTAAAATTTACAGAACCAAAATGAAATACAAACACTGACAAAAACAAAAATTGAGAAATTGCTGTCTGTAAGATCAGGGCCTAGAGCATGAAATAAATACAGTTACTAGACAGAAAGTCTTTGTAGTGCTTTCTTTAGGGAAAATAAAATCAATTTCTGGTGTTATGCTCAGTAGCCATGCATTTATCCGCAACCCCAAGCATTAAAGTTGTCAGAAATTAGATATTTTAGTTTATAGGTTGAGTTACCCTGTAGGTTAATGGACAGGTTAGTTGATTCCTGGGATCTCCGGTGACCAATTACTCTTTGGAAAGAAGATTTCTTCTCTTTGTAAAACCTTGAAATGCAATATACATGCTATTCTCATCTTCCTTTACCATTGGGTTATTTACCTAAAAGCTTTATAATAGAGCCTACGTGGAGGGATTCTAATATGATTAACCCTTCCAAGAAAGCTGTTCTCAGTTAAGTTCAGTCTGGATTTCTGTCTTGGATGATGCTGTATATTAATTGGCATTTAACTGCTACAGGAGATCAAAAACCCAAATTTAATCTGTGTAAGCAGAACCTACTGGTAACACAACTAGAAAGATCAGAAAATATTTAATTTATTCATCTAAGGGAAGATTGACCTGAAAGGACTTTAAGAAACTTAAGCAATGAAACTACTGTGTTTTTGTGAAAAAAAGTGAGATTTTCTTTTAAAAGATGAGGTTTAAGTTCTGAGACTGTAATTCAGAGGTTGTTTCAATTGGTTTGAATTTGAGCAAGTAGATTTCACCTCTTAGAATGTTAGTTTCCTCAACTTTGAGAGAGAGATGATAACATGAATCACAGGGCTATTCTAGACCAAAAATGAGAAAATATATTAAAGATTTTGTTCATGAACTGGAAACTTTTTACAGAGTACATATATGTATAATATATGAAGATACCTATTACATGTGTGCATGTAGTAGAGCAATGAAATAAAAATAATCACTTTGGAAGAACAATTCATCTTTTACAAAACCAAATTCTGAGGTTGGCTAAATACAAACAAATGTATAGAGCACTAAATAAAGCAGTGTTTTGCCTTTACACAGAAAATGTGTATAGGCAAATAAGCAGGAAGTGATTTTCTATTGTGTGAAATTTTCAATAAGTCCAGAATTTAATTTTGTCTATCTTCTGAGATTTCAGAGGACAAATGTTGGGTGGGATAAAGTGGCATGATTCCTTTCAGCACAAATAAGCAAGGCTATTTTCAAAAATGAGTGTCTAGTCATTGAATTGTCCTATAAAATACGAAAATGTTTGGGCTTGTCTTCTGGATTAAACACATGCAGTCATTGAACTTATATCTACTAGAAGCAAGAGTTTTGCTCATCCCTTATCCCATTGATAAGAGTATAAATCTCTTGTGGTATTTTCTTTATTTCCACTCAATTGGCCTATTTTAATCCTCTCTACCTGTCATTTAAGCAGATCAATGAAAGAGCCCTGAGGCACCCACATGGCTCAGTTCATTAAGCATCTGACTCTTGATTTCAGATCAGATCATGATCTCAAGTGTGTGGGTTTGACCTCCAGTCAGGCTCTGAGCTGACAGTGCAGAGCCTGCTTGGGATTCTCTCTCTTCCTCTCTCTCTGCCCCGCCCCCATCAAAATAAATAAATTAATAAATAAAAACTAAAAAAAAAAAAAAAGAAAGAAAGAAAAGAAAAACAGATCAATGAAAGGGTCTAGATGTACCATATAAAGTATTAAAAATGGCAAAAAAACCAAAAAAAAGCTTTTTTAAAGTTGGGCTGTGTGTGTGTGTGTGTGTGTGTGTGTGTGTATAGTTAGGCTACATGTTTGAAACATACCTTGTCCTTTCCTGATCTCACTTGAACCACTTGAGAAACTTCTGGCCCATTCCTGAGATCAGAAATGGCAAAAATGTCAGGGAGGGGAAACAGAAGATTCTGCAAAGTAAAACAATTTGATGGGTAAAGAGATAAGATTCCAAATGAGAAAAAGCAAGTTCCTTAACAAAAGCAATAGGGGCACCAAAGGGAGAGAAATAGTTTTAGAGCTCACTTCATGAGGGGGAACCAAGTCCACTTACAACATATCGGCTAGGGATCCCAATTCAAATTACTTAAGATTAAAGTATATTAATTTAACAGGAATTTGAACCATGATTTTTTTATGTTTAGATTTTTTCATTCTCATTATTTCCATGCAGTGCTGCCATAGCTATTAGTATTTAAAAATCCTTAATAAATCTATAAATTACTGAAAGTCTCAAAATATCATAAATATTTCAGTTTAGATGTGTTATCTTTTACAAGAAGGACAGTGGCATGACATTTGCTTACACTTATCTCCTGGACTGTTTTTTATTGCCCTTGGAGTATGAGGGATTAGAGACAGAATCTGATGAAACTAGGTGTGTGTGGCACTTCTGGTCACTCTGTGCCGAAACACCTCTTCTGAGGAGGATCTGGGGGTAACACATGCCCTAGCTGTGGGGAGGCACTCTCTGCTCTCCACGAAATCTTGTGCTGGTCCTCAGAATGCCCAAACCTGTAAACCTCCAGATGTGGTGTGTTTGTCTAGAACATTGGCATTCTCGTAAGGAATTGTAGAAGAAGTAAAGCTTCTCTGAGGTCTTTGTTACCTGTCAGTGTGCCGAGGAGGGAATCTGCTTAGGCAGCAGCCTAGCTTGAAAGAATGTGTGAACATTTCTTTGAGAGGAACAAAACTGTAAGTTCACTTCCCATTCACCCTAATATCAAGCTTTCAAGGTATTTTATGTGTGTGAGTGTTTAACATGGGAGGCATGCTTGAATATATGGACAATGCTTTTATCTGTGAGCCCTTGCTTCTATAGCAAGCCTCCTTAATGCTCATGTTGCTACATGTTCTATGTCCAGCTGGGTATCATGAAACCTGCAGAATGCACCACCACTCCACAGCCAAGATGCTGCTCACAAACTTCTAGTTTTGATCGAAAGCTTCCTAATTTGATCCCTCTGGTATCTTTCACCTTGCGCCCCTCCCCAGTTGCTCCATTGCGTACCTTTAGTCATGCCATTTGATTGCCAGAATGTTGCCTTAGCTTCCCCTCACCATGATATTTATTAAGATCTCAGTCCTTTGGTCATTCTTTCCACTTTTATAGCCTCTAGTAAAGTCATGTTAAATGTAGTTAGTCTACTGCGGTGCCTGAGTGGCTCATTTGGTTAAGCATCTGACTTCGGCTCAGGTCATGATCTCACAGTTTGTGGATTTGAGCCCCGTGTCAGGCTCTGTGTTGACAGCTCAGAGCCTGGAGCCTGCTTAAAAAATTAAAAAAAAAAATGTAGTTTATTACGAGTTCACCTTAGCCTTCACATAGCAGTATATTTTAAGAATTTTTTAGTAAAATTTTCGTACAATTGTGGGAGTAACCACAGGCTTCTCTCACCAAATATTGGCCAATCTTTTTTTTTTTTTTTAATTTTTTTTTTCAACGTTTATTTATTTTTGGGACAGAGAGAGACAGAGCATGAACGGGGGAGGGGCAGAGAGAGAGGGAGACACAGAATCGGAAACAGGCTCCAGGCTCTGAGCCATCAGCCCAGAGCCTGACGCGGGGCTCGAACTCCCGGACTGCGAGATCGTGACCTGGCTGAAGTCGGACGCTTAACCAACTGTGCCACCCAGTCGCCCCATTATTGGCCAATCTTGAGTGGAGAGGGCGAAGGTATTAGTAGTCTCAGTCCAAGTCAGATTGCATTTTAGCTTCCTGTCTCTGGTTCTGGATCCTAGGGTAGCACTGTCTATTTCTGGATCTTATAATTGTACAAATGAGAGCAGTTACTTTCCAGTATCAGTAGTTCACTGACCATAATGTGTTGTCAGTGTAGACTCGGAGAAATTTCTGCTCTGAACGGGGAAAAGGATATTTGCAATACTCTGAAAAATGAGAAAGCTCTCCTCTCATTTCTATATACTCAACTTTCACCCAACTGATTCTTACTTCTTGTTACCACTGAGAGAGCATCACACTTTCTTCCAGTCTCTTCCATCTCTGTTCCAGCTCTTCTTTTATCTATCTTCAATCCTAGTTGTGAAGATAGCTTGTCTTTAGTGCCATCCAAGAGTTTATTCCCTATCAATCTTGTAATGATTGCATTGGATTTACAGAGGTTGCCTCTTCCAGGGAATATATTTCATTTGAGTTAAAGCAATAGAGTGACACCAAACCTGTGGATGAGATACTTGGGGGGATAGTCTCACAATTTATTATATACAAAAAAGGCCCTGTGCATAGAAACATTGTGTGTGGAGAGGATGGGAAGTGGTGAAGAAGTAATATGGAAGCTTTGGAAAGGAAGGAGGGGTGGTGGAAGGGAGTCAGGCTGGTTTCTGTGATTGTTTAAAGTGACTTCCAAAGGTAGTCGGAGCTTCTATGTGTATAAATGGAGAGGGAACAGGAAGGGCTATACAAACTTTAGCTTTGTCTTTAGCGTTGTCCAATTGTATTCTATTCAGCCTTTCTGAAAAATTTGACTAACTGCATATTGGATGCTAAAAAATGAAACCTATAAGAAATGAAGTTAGTAAAGTTCATGGATAAGTATATTCAACAGATATTATAATTCTGTTTGTTCCCAATTCACTCTTGAAAACTGTTCAGAAAATTCTTGAATAATTTACATTATATAATGAATGATTTCTCAGTAATGAGATTGTCCACATTATGTGTTTATTGCCTTTTATTCTTATTGTTGTGTTGGATAGGATTCAAGTATTCAATTATAAGGATTATGTTGGAAATGTTAATTTTTAATTTAAAAGTCTATAAGCCAAATATTCATATTGGTATGGCTGCTTGTTTTACTTTGGTCAAGATCTGATACATTTAGATTAATGATTTTTAAGATATCAGGCAGCATGCATTTATATTGATGAGTTCTATTATAAAGTTTTAATTTTTTTTCAGACAGGATAGTCTTAGACATTGTACATTCTAATGTTATCTATTCACTTAGAGATTTTTATTTGGATGCAAATATTAATATTAAAACATAAACACAAAATACACAGCTATTATTCATGTATGTTGCTTATACTAGAACATCAGCATTATAATATAAAAATCATTGAGGAAATAAAAAAGGAAGAAATATAGAAATTCATCTTTTATTATTGAATTTACTAAAGTACAATGTATATATAATCATCCAAATATGATCTTATCTTTTTTTACATTTTCTCATGGGCTTAATATATTAAGCTTAGTTTTCGGGGCGCCTGGGTGGCTCAGTTGGTTAGGCGACCAACTTTGGCTCAGGTCATGATCTTGCAGTTTGTGAGTTCCAGCCCCGCGTCAGGCTCTGTGCTGACAGCTCAGAGCTGGAGCCTGCTTCGGATTCTGTGTCTCTCCCCTCTCTGCCCCCTCCCCTGCTCACACCCTGTGTTTCTCTGTCTCTCAGTAATAAATAAACATTAACAAAATTAAAAATATATACATATATTAAGCTTAGTTTTAATTTCTGTAAATGGAAGCTTTCACATCTATAAAAGAGCTCTTCCCAGTAAATCTTGGCTCACCCAAAACATCTGGAGACTAGATAGTCCCAAACAACAGACTGTAATGGTCACAGTAAACATAAAGTTTCCAGGGATGCTGCCTTCAAACATAGCCAGCCAGTCATAAAGTCCCTTAACCCACCTCATCCTTCCTTCCTGTGGAAACCACAATCAAGGCGCTTGCCCACAGCTTTATTTTCACTGCCTCCTGACTGATCACATGCTTTTCTGAGTGGCCCTGTGTGGCATACTATGCTCTCCTCAGGAAATGGTGAGTATAACAAAACTGTAAAACTCTTTATTTCCTCCATCTTGATCTTCATCTGGCCTCACCATCTCTCACTCAAGGTAATATGGTTCAAACACAACCACAAGATCTAACTGTCATTTGGAAAGATATGCATTTAAGTGGTCACATATAAATAAAATTAAAATTAAATGAATGATATATGGAATTATACTACTTTTCTGAAAAGGTAATGAAAATTGCCTGCCCTTTCTTTGGAGTAAATTAGTAGAGTCTAATAAAAACAAGTGGAGTTCAAAATGGTTTTTATTTCTACTGGCAATGACTTCTGTGTGTACTACTTCCTGTGGAGCATGTGAGGCATAGTAAATGGAAGGAAAAGGATTTGTATAATTATGAGATTTATTTCTTCACAATTTAAACAATGAGAACAAATTATACTTTCTAAATTCCAGGAAAGAATTAAAAGGAAAGAGAGTACTGAGAAAATCCACAAGGGCATTTTAGGTGCTAGTGCTATTACTTTAATCAAATTGACATTGTATGCTCAGTCTGTCTCCACTGGTAATATATAACTGTGCTGATCCTTGTATTATAATAAATTTATTGGTATTAAGAAACTATTGAACATACAAAAATAATTAAAATGCCAAAGCCACATCTATTATTATAACTCAGCTTAGAAAATTGTGAAAGCCTATCATATTAAATTGGATAGTGGCATACGATGGAATGTTGTCCAAGGCAATTTTTACGGAAAAAGATGGGTTAGCTGGCATGAATATCCTATAATTTTTAATTAATTGACAACTTTGCATAAGAGGTTAAAAAGAATATCAGTGAAAAAATTATACAAGGTTCTTCCTGTGTCTCAAAATTTTGAGCTACTGAGCAGTAGGTAAGGATTAAGGACTGTACTATTCTAAAGAACCATCTCAAGACATCTTGTTGATATTAGATATAGATATTAGACATAGATATTAAAGTTGAGAAGATCCTGATGATATGTCATTCCTACTTTTTAAAGTCATTTTTCCTTTTATTTTATCTTATTTTTACTATAATGCATTTTTAAAGTTTATTTATTTATTTTGAGATAAAGGGGGTTTAGGGGCAGAGAGAGAGAGAGAATCTCAAGCAGGCTCTGCACTGTAGTGCAGAGCTCAAAGTGGGGCTTGAGCTCATGAGCTGTGAGATGATGACCTGAGCTGAAATAAAGATTCAAGGTGGATAATTAACTGAACCACCCAGGCACTCCACAGAGTATATTTATTTTTAATAAATATTGAATTTACTTCTACATATGACAATAACTTGCACAGGAAACTAATTCTTTGTAATCCCTTATTTTCATGTTTCCCTTTATTTTTAAGTTATAATTAATATACACTAAAGTTCATAATTTTTAGTATATAGCTCTGCAAAAATTAACAAATGCTATTAAGTGAAACCACCACTCTAATCAAGATACAGAACAGTTTCAGGGCACCTGGGTGGCACAGTCAGTTAAGCAACCACACTTGATTTCATCTTAGGTCATGATCTCATGGTCCATGGGATTGAACCCCTGCTTTGGACTCTGTCTCTCTCTTTTTCTGCCCCTCCTCTGCCCTCTCTCTCTCTCTCTCTCTCTCAAAATAAATAATTAAAAAAAAAGATATAGAATAGTTCCATCAGTACCAAAAATTCTTCTGTGGTTCTTTGTTGCCAATTTCTTCTGCCTACTCTTAACCCTAGAAATTGCTAACCTGCTTTCAGTACTACTATTTGACCTCATAGACAATGTCACATAATCACAGTGATACAGTATGTAGCCTTTGGCTCTCATTTTCCAAATTTAGCATAATTCATTTGAGATTTGTAGTAAACTATAAAATGGTCCTCCAAAGCTATCGACACTCCCATTCCTTGAGCCTATGATTATGTTTTCTTACATGACAGAAGAGATCCTACAGAAGGAAGTAATGTTGCTAATAAGTTGACTTAATTTTGATGAAGTCCAATTTACCATTTTTTATTTTATGTATCATATTTTTAATGTCATACTGAAGAGATATTACCTTAACCCAGTCACAAAGATATTGTTCTGAATTCTTCAAGCTTTATGGTGTATCACATTCAGGCGTATGATTAATTTCTGAGTTAATTTTTAGTATGATGCCAGATATGGATGAAGGTTATTGTTGTTGTTGCTGTTGTTGTTGTTGCATTAGTGTGGAATTCTAATTATACCAAAACAATTTGTTGAAATGCAACCTTTTTTGGTTGAGAGTTAGGTATCACGTCATCCACACATACAACTAGATAACACTCACATCAGTGTATATAACCCAGAAAATGACCCTAAGACTGGCAGAACAGACTCTCCACAGTAAATGTGAGAAGAAGTGACATCAAAGAGGATAGGAAGGGCAGAGATGCAGTCAGTAGCTAAAGGACCCATGAAACTGTCTGCAATACAAAAGGGACTCTGCAGGCATGGATAGGGGAGAGAAACAGACTATCACACCAGGGACCCCACACAGGGAAGATGAATCCCCATACCATTTAGCTTTGAAAATATGAGAGGTTGAATTTCTTGAATTCTTATAATCAGTGGGACTTAACACCCGGAACTTTAAACATCAGCAGGATTAGCTCTAGGAAAGCCAGGAGGAGAGGAAACTGAGTCCCCACCCTTAGGAAGTACAAAAAACAATCCTGTGGAGATACAACATAGAGACAGTGGTTGAAAAACACCTGGAGTATACAGGAGGTATTTTTGTTTACTAATCTGAGCTTGTGCTGAGGAGGCAGGGAAACTTGGGTGACTTCTTCAGGAACAAAGGAGCTGGTGGGCATCATTTCTTTCCCCGACCCTCCATCATAGACACATGGACACCTGCAGGAACCAATGTGGCCCCAAAATTCACTACCTAACTTGCTAACAGTGCATTCCACACCCATGTTCCCTTGCAAAAACGCCTTCTCCAATCAGGCCTGGGTTTCAGGTCTTCTCTCACAACAGACCCACAGAAACCTTGATAACACTCCCCACCCTGCCTCTGCATTCTACCTCCTACAATACTCTTGGTCAGAGCCCAACCAAAGAGGTGTCATAAGGCTGGCAGTGTGTAAGCAACCAGCCCCAACAGGAGCCTGCACAACTCCAAAGTGACTCCTGCCTTTGGGAGAAAGAATGATAACCACACAGCCCAGTCTGACTTGGACCTAATAGAGGGCTGGGAGCAGACATCTGGTCTGAGCTTCTCAGGGAATAAAACAAGGAAAATACCTTGCAATTCAGTGCTACTATTTTTTTGACAAATGTCCGGTGTGACTCAACTCAAATACAAGGCAGCCCCAGACTGGCTCTCTAACAACGACCAAACCCTGCCCAAGATAGACAAAGAGAGCCATTGCAGACAACTGGACTGAAGGAAAATACAGCTCAGCCACAACAGCAGGGCACATGCAGCCCACAGAGGAGAGGAGACATCACTGAAGCAGCAGGTTCTGGTGAATAGGGAACGTTGCACTGTAGGAACATTGCACTGTAGGACCTTTGCATCATAAGGTTACTACTTTCAAAAAAAGGACATATAACTGACTTTCCTAACACATAGAAACAGACACTGAAAATCAGACAAAATGAGGAGATAGAGGAGTATGTCCCAAATGAAAGAACATGACAATATCACAGCAAGAGATCTAAATGAAACAGACATAAGTAATATGCCTAACAAAGAATTTAAGCTAATGGTCATATAAAGATACTCACTGGACTTAAAACTAGTGGAGGAACTCAGTGAAGCCCTTAACAAAGAGATAGAAAACATAAAAAAAAATCAATTAGAGAAGAATTTGATAACTAAAATTAGTAATACACTAGATGAAATAAAGTAGAGGAAGTAGAAGAACAGATCGGCAACCTGGAGGACAGAGTAGTGGAAAGCAATCCAGCTGAACAAGAGAGAGAAAAAAAATAATAAAAAAAATGAAAATAAACTTAGGGAAATGAGTGACACCATCAAGCCTAATAACACTTGTATTATAGAGATCCCAGAAAGAGAAGAGAGTCAAAAGAGGGCAGAAAATTTATTTGAAGAAATAATAGCTGAAAACTTCCCCAATCTAGAGAATAAAACATAAATCCAGATCCAGGAGGCACAGAAATAATCCAAAAAATTCAACTCAAGGAGGTCCACACCAAGACTCATAGTAATTAAAATGGCAAAAAGTAATGATAAAGAGAGAATTTTAAAAGCAGCAAGAGAAAAGAAATAGTTACATACAAGGGAAATGCCATAAGGTTGTCAGCAAATTTTTCAGCTGAAACTTTATTGGCCAGAAGGGAGTGGCATGATATAGTCAAAGTGCTGAATGGAAAAAAAAAAAAAAGAACCAAAACAAAAAAAACCAATAGCTAAGCATACTCTATCCAGTGAGTCTATCATTCAGAATAGGAGGAGAGATAAAGAATTTCCCAGACAAAAGAAGTTAAAGGGATTCATTAGCACTAAACCACGCCTATAAGAAATGATAAAGAGGATTCTTTGAGTGGAAAGGAAAGACCATAAGTAGGAATAAGAAAAGTAGGAAGCACAGAAATAGTAAAAATAAGTATATCTATAAAAATCAGTCAAAAGACTCACAGAATAAAAGGTTGTAGAGTATGATACCATATACCTAAAATGTTGGGGGGAGAGATATAAAGAATGGGTTCAAATTTAAGCAATTATCAACTTAATATAAACTACTATATGCAGAAGATGTTGTATACAAACCTAATGGTAACCACAAATCAAAAACCAGTAATAGATATACAAATAAGAAAGAGAAAGGAATGCAGGTATATCACCAAACAAAGCCAACAAACCATGAGAGAAGAGAGGAGTAAGGAACAGACAAATATACAAAAGAAACCATAAAACAAGTAACAAAATGGCAACAAGTATATACCTATCAATAATTACTTTGAATGAAAAAAGGACTAAATGCTTCAATCAAAAGATATAAGATGATGGGATGGATAAAAAAAAAATGCATCTATATGCTGCCTACAAGAGACTCAGTTTAGAGCTAAAGACACATGGAGATTGAAAATAAAGGGTGGATAAGCTTTTATCATGTAGATAGAAGTTTAAAGAAAGCCAGGTTAGCAATACTTTTATTGGACAAAATAGATTTTAAAACAGACTGTAACAAGGGACCAAAAAGGACCCTATATAACCACAAAGGGAAGAATTCAACAAGAAGATATAACAATTGCAAATTTTTATGCATCCAACCTGGGAGAACCCAAATATATAAATCAGCTAATAAATATAAAGGTAGTAATTGATAGTAATTCAATATAGTAGGGGACTTTGATACCCCACTGACATCAGTGGATAGATCTTCAAATAGAAAATCACAACGAAACAATGGCTTTGAATGGCACACCAGACCAGATGAATTTAGCAGATATATCCAGAGCTTTCCATCCTAGAATAGCAGAATACATCTTCTTTTCAAGTACACATGGAATATTCTGCAGAATAGATCACATATCAGGCCATAAAACAAGTCTCAACAAATTCAAAAAGATCAAAGTCATACCATACATCTTTTCCAACCACAGTGCTCTGAAAGTAGAAATCAACTATAAGAAAAATATGAAAAGAACACAAATACATGGAGTTTAAAAAACATGTCACTAAACAATAAGTGGTTCAACCAAGAAATCAAAGAGTAAATTAAAAATACAAGGAGACAAATGAAACACAATGGTCCAAAATCTTTGGGATGCAGCAATACAGGCCTACATCACAAAGTGAGTAAAATCTCAGATAAACAACTAAAGGAGCTAGAAAATGAACAAACAAACCAAAAACTAGTAAACAGAGGAAATAATAATGATTAGAGCTGAAATAAACAAAATAGAAATTAAACAACAAAAAATAACAGATAAATGAAACCATTATCTGGCTCTTTGAAAAGGTCAACAAAATTGACACACCTTTAGCAAGACTCATCAAAAATAAAAAAGGAGGACACATATAAACAAAATTAGAAATGAAAGAGGAGAAATAAATGTACCACAGAAATACAAAAGATTATAAGAGATATTATGAAAATTATATGCCAACATATTGGACAACCTAGAAGAAATGGATAAATTCTAGAAAAATATCAACTCCCAAAATGGAATTGGGAAGAAATAAAAAAAAAAAAATTTGACCAGACTGATTATCAGCAATGAACTTGAATTAATAATAAAAAACTCCCTGAAAACAAAAGTCCAGGACCAGATGGCTTCACAGATTAAAGGGTTAATACACATTGTTCTCAAAATATCCTCAAAAACAGAAAGGAAGGAAAACTTCCAAATTCATTTTATGAAGCCAGCATTACCCTGATACCAAAACTAGATAAAGACACTACACACATAAAAAAGAGAATTATAGGCCAATATCTCTCATGAACATATATGCAAAAACCCTCAACAAAACATTAGCAAATTTAATCCAAAAACACATTAACAAAATCACTTACCATGGTCAAATGGGATTTATTCATGGGATGCAAGTGTGGTTCAATATTTACAACTAAATCAACACATCACATCAGTAAGAGAAAGTATAAAAACCATATGATCATTTCACTAGAGGTAGAAAAACATTTTATAAATTTCAACATTCATTCATGATAGTCACTCTCAAAAAAGTAGATTTAGAGGGAATATACCTCAATATAATGATAGCCATATATTAAAAACCCATAGCTAACATCATAAACAGTGGTGAAAAACTGAGAGCTTCCCCACAAGGTCAGGAATAAGACAAGGATGTCCACTTTCACCACTTTTATTCAACATAGTACTGGGAGTCCTAATCACAGCAATCTGACAACAAAAAGAAATAAAAAGCATCCAAATTGGTAAGGAAGAATTAAAACTCTCACTATTTGTAGATGACATGATTCCGTAGATAGAAAACTTAAAGACGCCACCAAAAAAGTACCAGAACTGATAAATGAATTCAGTGGTGTCACAAGATACAAAATCAGTATACAAAATCCATTTCATTTCTATACACTAATAATGAAATATCAGAAAGAGAAATTAAGAAAACAGTCACACTTATAATTGTACCAAAAATAATAAAATACCTGGGAATAAACTTAAAGATCTGTAATCCAAAAAATATAAAACATGGATGAAAGAAGTTGAAGATGACACAAGCATATGGAAAAATACTCCATGCTAATGGATTGGAAGAAAAAATATTGTTAAAATGTCTATACTACCCAAAGAAATCTACAGATTTAATGAAATCCCTATCAAAATACCAACAGCATTTTTCATAGAACTGGAACAAACAATCCTAAAATTTGCATGGTACCACAAAAGATCCCAAATAACCAAAACAATTTAAAAAGAAAAAGCAAAGCTGGGGGTATCACAATCTCCGTTTTCAAGATATAGTACAAAGCTGTAGTAATTAAAACAGTATATATTGTCACAAAATAGACACAGAGATCAATAGTAAAGAACAGAGACACAGAAACAAACCCATGATTATATGGTCAATTAATCTTTGACAAAGGAGACAATTTCTTCAAAAATTTTTGTTGAGCAAACTGGACAGCAATATACAAAAGAATGAAATTGGACCACTTTTTTCCACCATACACAAAAATAAATTCAAAATGGATTAAAGATCTAAATGTGAGACCTAAAACCATAAAAATTCTAGAAGAGAGCACAGGCAGTAGTTTCTCTGACATTGGCCATAGCACTATTTTTCTAGATAGGTCCCCTAAGGCAAGGGAAACAAAAACAAGAATGAACTATTGGGACTGCATCAAAATAAAAAACTTCTGCATAGCAAAACAAACAGCCAACAAAATCAAAAGACAATCTATTGAATGTGAGAAGATATTTGCAAATCACATATCTGACATACCTGATAAAGGGATAGTATACAAAATACGTAAAGAACTTATAAAATTTGGGGCACCTGAGTGATTAATTGGTTGAGTGTCTGACTACAGCTCAGGTCATGATCTCATAGTTCCCATTGGGCTCTCTGCTATCAGCCTGGAGCCTGCTTCAGATCCTTTATCCCCCTCTCTCTCTGCACCTCCCTTGAACCTGGTCTTTTTTTCTTTCATCAGTGTTGAGTAGTTTTCTGCATACAGTTCTTCTGTATATTTTATTGATGAATACCTAATATTTCATGTTTCTTACTAGTCCATTACTAGTCCATTACTAGTGTTTAGAAATACAATTGATTTTTACATTTGCATTGTATTGATATTAACCTTGCATCCTACAACTTTGTTAAACTCACTTATTAGTTCTATTAGCTTTTCTGTAGCTACTAATAAATTCTTTACATAGACAATCATGTGGTTTGCAAATAGAATCAGTTTTATCTCTTTCCTTCCAATCTCATGTTGTTTATTTCTGTTTCTTGCATTATTGCCTCAGCTCAGTTAGTTTCTTCACATTCTTGTGATAATCACTCTGCTGAAAAGGACCTTCTGAAGACCTCTGGAGATCTCTTCCTGTGCAAGTCTTTTCACTCTGGAGCCTTGCCCTGTGGATTGAGTTGTCTTAGCCTCTTTCAACCCTCAACTCAGGGATACCCTGGCTTTGCCTTATTCTGCCCTTTCCTCTAGGCATTAAGCTGGGGGCATTCATGTTTCCCATCTCTTAGGGATCACTGCTCTTGTGCTTATTTAATTTATTTATTTTGGGGTGCCTGGGTGGCTCTGCCAGTCAAGTGACTGACTCTTGGTTTTGGCTCACGTCATGATCTCACTGTTTGTGAGTTCAAGCCCTGGGGTCGGGCTCTGTGTCAATGGCATGGAGTCTGCTTGGGATTCTCTCTCTCCCTCTCTCTCTCTGCCCCTTCCCTGCTCATTCTGTCTCTCTCAAAATAAATAAATAAACTTAAAAACCTAAGTTTATTTTTTAGATTTATTTTTGAATTTAAGGGTAGATGGTAAATATGATACTTGTTACTTCATTTTGGGTGGAAGCTGAATTGACTACCTCTTCTTATATTCTTGATATTGATTGAATATGACCAAATAAACTGAAAATGACAATGATAAAAATAATTCAACTTCCTATTTATTACATGCCAGAAACATCAAGGAATTTCTACTATAGTACATTCAGTACTATACTGAAGGAAAATGATAAAAGCCTAACTCACAATTCACTTCTATGAGAAAATAGCATAGCATTATAATTAAGAGAAAAAAACTTGAAATACCTGGTTTTGAGTTCTCTCAAAAGTAGTCCATGACATATAATCCTCAGAGCTAGTAATTTATTGGAGAGTCAATCTCATAGTGTGGAGGGAAGAGTGGCATGAGTTAGACACAGAAGGAAGAAAACCCAAAATGAAACCTTACAGAATGACTACCAAAATCATTCCTAACAGGTTGGAAGTTGGGACATTAATTGATCAACTCCCTCTTCCCCTTTGTTAAAAATTGTACCTGGGTTGGGGAACCTGGGTTGCTCAGTCGGTTAAGCATCCAACTTCGACTCAGGTCATGATCTCACATTTGTGGGTCTGAGCCCCACATCGAGCCCTGTGCTGACAACTAGGAGCCTGGAACCTGCTTCTGAATCTGTGTCTCCCTCTCTCTGTCCCTCCCCTCCCTGCTCACGTGCTCTCTCTCTCTCTCAAAAATAAATAAACATTAAATTTTTTTTAAAAAAAGAATTGCCCCTGGGAGTGTTAACTTTGCATTTTGAAGGACTTAGTACCGTTCTTTAAATTGTAGAGAAAAATCTGAGGCCAAAAAATTGAGAGACACCGTGTAGGGTACTTGAGCTAGGATGTGAGGTAGACTTTCAAAGCTATTTCCTCAGTTATACTCAAATTTTATTAATTTGAAGTGTTGTGACATAGGACATAAAAGGTGTTTGTTGCAAATCTAAATCTCATCCACAGTTGCATATAATCCAGGGTAGACAAAAGTTCAAACAGGAAATAGGTGACCTGAAACTGTTTTTGGCCCCACAGATTAATTACAGCCACTTGACCTTGTGCTTGAGACACCTAAGGAAAAGGTGAGCAAGCAAACAGGAAAACAGGTTATTGGAATTTACCAAATACTCTTCAATGACACTGAAAGTTAGAGAACTAGAAAGGAGATCAGATAGTACCATATTTCTCTCTTGTAATGGAACTGGGGTCAAACACAAAGCAAGACACAGAATTGCTTCCTTGGTACACAAAGACAGTCAGAGAAATATTGAATAACATATAAAGAGCAAAAATCAAGTCTATTTGCATCACCAAATGACAAAAGGACAAATGACTAGAATTAGAAAATTACAAGCAGTAAAGGTTTTCATCTAGTAACTCTATACGACTTAGGTATTTTTCATGTGCTGGAGTATACACATAGTGAATTTGTGTACTAATGAGCAATACAGGCTATATACACACATGCACACACACACACACAAATGGCTATTTTAATTTAATTACAAAATAAATTTCAACATGGAACTTTAAAAGGTATAATATAAAGCAAAATATTATAATTATGGGTCTCAATTTCTAGACTATATTAGAAAATAAATTTGGGAAGGGTATGTAATGAAGAATAAAACAGTGAATTCAATGTAGTTGAATAATTAATAAAGATACATAACACTTGAATCACAAAAGTAAATATGCAGATGTAAAAACTCAGGGATAGGAAATTAAAGGGATGATGAAATGTATGTCACACAGTTTCTGCATTAAAACAATGCAGGAAAGATTAACATACACAAGTAGAAGGAGATAAGTAAAACATTATGTGAACATGTAGGGATCTTTCTTATTAATATTTTAAATTTCATTGGAAAAATTGGCAGGCATAAGTCGTTCTGAACAGAAGAATTTAGCATTAAAGGCTGTAAATAATAATTACCAGAAATGAAGGAGAAAATGAAAGAAACAAAACATAATCATAGACTATGGTATGCCAGTCTAAGTCTGCAGCATGTCAAATAATTAAAAATTAATTATATAATCACAAATAAAGTTAGTACCTATGATCAAATAATAACAGACAACTATTTTTCTGTATCTTCCATGTGCCAAATAAAATTTTGAGGCAGAAAGAAAATCTGTCATTTAACTACAGATTATTTATCTCTCCTTTATTATCATATTTTATCAAGTAGGGAGTTTATGTCTTTCTTGGGTACTCTACATGATAAGACCAACTTTTTTGGAAGCATCCCTGAGCTTAAATAGATTATTAAAGGCAAAAACACTATGTATACAAAGCTCAAGACATTTTTTTGAAGCATGAGAAACAGCAAAGATAAATGTTATGATAAGAAGAGCCAGTATTTTGATCCATAATAAAGTCCATAATAAAAGTCCATAATAAAATTTGTTAAGATATTTCTGCTTTCATAATAATGTGTGTGTGTGGTGGCAATTTCCTTTCTTATTTTTTGGCAATTTACTTTTTTAATGCTATTAACTAAAATTAGATCTTTTGATTCTCTTTGCCTCCCCTGAGTGTGACTGATGCTCTGGTTTCTCAAATACTTACTCTTCTATAGGAATGAAGGTGCATTTAAATCACTTACCATCTGTGACCACACTAACTTATTACTAATGTATTACTTATTGCATTCCAATAGTAGTGGGTCTGAATTAACACTCCTCCATTTCTCTCTATGGAATAGTTCATGTATTATAAATTTGTTCTACCTAAGAGTGACTGAAGATTCTAAAAACAAGGAGCATATTTTTAAAAACTATGTGGGAGATGAATGTTTAAACTCAATATTATTTTCCAAAGTGGTGTCAATTCTGTCTCTGCTGATGTTTTTAATTGAGAAAAGGCCGGAATTTCAATGAGTGTAAGGCAATATGGCCAGTTGAAGACTATCAATAATGGGTGTTCCTTCCCTCTGGTGATTGAAAGCCCTTTGTATCCCTGTGAAAAAGATGCTGTGATCATATGGACAGCAGTGTCTTTGGTTAAGATTGTTTGTGCATCTCAATAAGGAGGAAAGGTGTGAGGGGTTATAGTTTTTGCTTAGCTGAGAATCCTTGAAAGATAAATTCACCAAACTTCAGATGTTAGATCATGATAATTACATCACTTTTACGATGTCTTCTCCAAAAAGACGCACTGTCCCTTTGGGATAGTGTAAACAAAACTTCCTTGATCTTCCATAGCTAGATCAAGGCCAATTTCTCATTCACTCTGTACTATGACCCCACATTGAACTTCTTTCTTGTGAATTTAGATTCTCAGGCTGCTTTCCTCACTCTTTAAAGCTACACTCTCTAGTCCTGATCCTGGTGTTGGCCTAGTCCTAAAAATCAGAAAATTATAATTCAGTGCCAGTGATGGACTGTTGTCTTACCTGATTCAAACAGCTTTGGCAAAAGTTGTATATTAGAAAGAGCTCAGGCTGCTAGTTTCAGCAGTCAGTTCTTTCAACTAAAATTTATTTGTCTAACAAGTTAATAGTTGTTTGCGTTTAGATTGGAGTGATTGCTTGAAATGTGGTTCATGAATAAAGAAGAATTCTCCAGAAATAATTGAAAAATTCTCCTGGTTAAATTTTGTGTTATTTAAAATCTTCTTTTAGTTCCCTATAACAGCATGGAACCAGTATGAGCATTTTGTTGCATTCAGAGCTTTAGAGCGATTTCTCTATGCTTAAAGAATTGAATTCACTTTTTAGGTTGCCTATTGACAGTGTTCAAGCTCATCACTCGTTTAGCCCCTTGTGCCCCATAGCTGGGAAAACTGAGTAGACAGGTAGACAGTCTGGACACTTATTTTGGTGCAAGCAAGAAATTTAAACCATGCAAGCCATGGCCCCATGAAAGGAAATCCTTGCTCTGACCCCACCAAAGAATAAATCCCAACTCGAGTCACCTCTTCTTGTTCTCTCAAACCATTTTAAGACCTACTTGGAAGCCCTTGTTGCCCCTCCAGAAAGCCTTATTAGATGAATAATGAAGCTTACCTTTATCATGCACATTTGGAGTTATCAGTCTTGACATTTGAACCATATTTTCAATGGGCTTTCATTCCATCTCCCCCTCCCACATCCCTCTCCATCAGGACAGAAGGACACTTCAGCAAAGAGGCTGCCATCCCATTCTGATACTCAGAATGGGTCTCAGGGCCACCCCCAATATATGTCTGCTTATATAGTAGAAATTGTTTTTTACTAAATCTAATTCAATTCACTAAATAATATCTCCTTAAACTTGTTTTCTTTCTCTTATCAGGACATACACTATGAAAATCCTGGTCATATTTGATAATTGTTTAAATTTTAATTTGTATGTAACTCCAGAGACTTGCTTGAGTATAGATCAATCATCAGTATGAAGGTACTTAGGGAGGGCTAAGAGAAATTATTTTCTATGATTATCTAACACCTATTGGTACCTCTACTCCTCATCACAACCAAACTCATCAAATGGAAATTTGCACTCACTGTCTTTACATATTCAGTTCTTAATCACTTGGTCTGTCATTTGCTCCAGTACTCCCTGATTTTACCCTCACCAACTCCACTGAACTGTGGTAAGTTCCCCACATGTGCATGCAGTTCCTTTTCTGTTCAATACAACTCTTCCTCTCCCAGCTCATCCTTTCGGCCCCTGTGACTCCTCATTATCCCATGCCTCAGCTTTCTATGACCTTGTCCCCAGAATTGACACTATTGGAGCCCTTCCTTTTGCTTCCATAGCTTTCTTTACTTCATTTTCTGCAGAACATATTGAATTCCATTGTTATCACTTGTTATCACCACACCAGGCTGAGCAATTGGAGGCCTGGACTGATGTATAATTTTTCAATGAAATGTTTTCAGAAACTAGGACAGTGATGGTTGATAAATACACATTGAATTAGTGAAGCATCAAAGTTAATGAAACATCAGTCATCAAATTAATTGCTAAAACAAATGGACCTAGAGAGAATATGTTGAATAAATGTGTGACAATTTTACCTCCTTCATCAGCAGAAGGAGCAATAGAGTTTTCTCCCATATTGGGAGAGAAATTCTTGGAATTGGTGGCCTGTCAAAGGGAAGTTAGTGATTGGCTTCCAGGTTAAGTTGTCTCTACCATAAGCCCTGCTTTTTTTCAGAATAAGGCAAGTAACAGCCGGTCTGCCTGTTTCTTATCCATACCCTAAAAGTTAGCATATCAATTGTGTTCCTAATCCCAATACAATACATATGTCCAAATTTTTCATTCATGGGAAAAGCTGACAAAAACAGGAAATCCGTTCCAGCAGTGTTAATCAATTGACTTAGCTCTTCATCCCTAAAAATGAATAGTCGTCCTAGGATCATCAGATATTCAAAGAACAATAGTAGCAAGAAACATAAACGAACATTTAGAATGACTGAAAGAAGAGAAAAGGAAGGAAGTTTCAGGAAGAAAAAAAATTTTTTAGTAATTCCAAGAAGAAAAATATCACTGACAGAAGAAAAAAGAACAATTTCAGAAGCATTTATTTATGCTTATATCAATTTTACACTTCAGTATGACTCAATAAATATTAATCATTAAGAATAAACAAGTTGTCATTGTAAATCGGAGGTAGAGAGAGAGAGAGAGTCATGTATGAGTAATAGAGACGACCATACCCAGAGACCCTTGGAAAATCCTGTTCCTTATAATAAAGTGATTGGCTGTTTTCCATATGAGAGTTTTTCTGTCAGCTGGAAAACGTAGAGCCTATAAACCTGGCATTAGTTTTCCCAAAATATGGTACTACAGATTCTGAGTCATTCCAGTCCTTTAAAGTAATTTATATTGCTTATAACAGAAGAATTGACAGAAGTGTGAGATATTCTTCTACAAATTATGTATGTGTCTCTAAGAAATAAATCATGCTTGTTGTTTCTTAATATTTTTATTGGGAAGTAGACAAAGCCTAAGTATCATTAACCCAAATGAAAGGAGGGACAATTATATGTTCTTTCATTGGAAAGCAATCACCTCATGTTAATAATTCAGATATTAAATAATTGTAGGCTTCATATACAGGAGATATGAGCAGGAGATAGCTTTGCATGATCTTGCAGATAATTGGCTTGATATCTATTAAAAATGTTGAACTTTATCTGATTTCTGGCTCTGAGAAAATGAGATGGTTAAGAAATCCCCCCATTCATTTGCATTTCAGGAAATGGCTAACCACAAAGGACCACATGGCTCCCCTCACTCCCTGCAAATCCTGAGATAACACCCACTTCCATTCTTCCACATAACTATCCTAAGATTCCTTGATGACTCCGTTGTTTACCTGCCTTTATAAAGCCCTAGGATATCTTTTTATTTTCTTATAGATTTTCCTCAGTAATGAACATTATGCCTATTGAAGTGGACTGAATAAAAGCGACTCCTAATTGTTCTCTGCATTCTGTTTATGACATACTAAACTTGTTTCTCTTAATTTACTATTAAGATGTAAGGCCAACAATTAGATGACTTCCTTCCTTCCTATGATCAGGTCTTGTGTGAAATAAGCCAATGAAAGGTAAGTTCCAACTTTTTTTTTTTTTTAATTTTTTTTTTCAACGTTTATTTATTTTTGGGACAGAGAGAGACAGAGCATGAACGGGGGAGGGGCCGAGAGAGAGGGAGACACAGAATCGGAAACAGGCTCCAGGCTCTGAGCCATCAGCCCAGAGCCCGACGCGGGGCTCGAACTCACAGACCGCGAGATCTTGACCTGGCTGAAGTCGGATGCTTAACCGACTGCGCCACCCAGGCGCCCCAAGTTCCAACTTTTGATGTAACAAACTTGTAACATAGATGGATATTCAACAAGGTAATACAAAAGGATTAAGTTCCAGACAGAAGAATTCTTTGTTTGTTCAGGTGATGCTCTGAAAGAGAACTCAGCCACTGACCTCCCCTCTCAGTACAAGCTAAAGAATCTACAAATCCATCCATGTGGGACCCGGAACAGTCAACTGAGGTTCCTAAAGGGTTCATTAATACCATATTAATTAATTACTTAATAATGATTTAGTAATTAATACCACATCAATACCACATTGATAAGAAAAAAAGAAAAAAATCTGAATCTCCATATTGTTTTCCTTTAGGATTGGGGTGAAAAAACAATAATAGCTTATTTCCTCCTTAAACGTATGCTTATTTTTATCCATAATGCTTAAATATATAGGTATCTCTTTTTTATTTGAGTGTCAAGAATGAAGACTTGTAAATTCATTGGACCTTGAGAGTGTCTAGACAGGATTTTGGTAAGTATACTTTTAATTTGTCCAGCTAACCAAAACTTACAGCAAAACATGTTATAAACAAAAAATAAATGTTGGTAAACAATTAGATCAAAATATTAATTTTTAACTTAATATTTAATTGTACCGGAATGCCTAGATGATAGGCCTAAATTAAATAAATTAAATAGAAAAAAAGTTCTCAAAGTAAGAAAAAATATAGTAGATAGTAAGAAAAAACACAAAAGTTTAAAAGAATCTGAAAATTGTAAATCATCCTAATAATAGAGATTATCTCATGTAATTGAATAAATTACACTTCTGAAACGCCTAAAGCATGAAAATCAAAGAAAATAAAATTATTTCAAACTAAAAATTATTAAATGTCAAGAGCAATTCAAAAAGATGAATCCAGCCGTATATCTCTAAATAACTTGACTGTTGATTACCTGAAGCATTGTCTCTTTCTATTTCTTCAAAGCAGATAGAATAATTAAACCACTTAGAACTTTTGCTCTCTGGTATGCTTGATTTGCAAATTCGGAATTTTTGAAAAAGGAAAAGATGGATAAAGATACATACATTTGCAAATTTACACATTTTCGAAGGATATCTATTGATTTAATTGGTAATATTCCACTTTAAAACATTCAAACAGCATTCTTTAGCTCCCATTAGAGAACAAAATGCATTGACAGAAACATCATAGCCTCTAGGAATCTTGGGAGTACACTGACTTGTTAATGAAGCAGTCAATCTCCAACTGCCTAGACAATGTAGTATTTAAGAAGGAAGGAGTTCTGAGGTGCCTGGGTGGCTCAGTTGGTTAAACCTCTGGCTCTCCATTTTGGCTCAGGTCATGATCTCATGGATTCCCTCACGGGCTCGTGAGTTGGAGCCCCACATCGAGCTCTGAGATGACAGTGCAAAGTCTGCTTTCTGCTCCTCCACCCCCCCAAAAGAAGAAATAAAACTTAAAAACAGACATACACACACACACAAGAAAGGAGTTCTGTTGCATTTTGCAGTATGGGTTCCTAGGATTGCCATGAGTATGAAGCTGTGCTCATAAACAAATAAGCACTGCATGTATGTGTGGCTTATAGAAGCAACCTCATTAAATATCAGTCACACCTGTTTACACAGTTCTTCAAACAGAACCCGTCAGCATCTGGAGAGAAAAGATGTCATACAGTATTATTGAAACAGTGACTGTTACTTAAGAACTGCTTATTCTAAGACAGATTTTGACTCCCACAGGATAATGTGCCTCTTCCCTAGCTAATTGCCGCAAACCAACTTACCACCCTTCTCTATGAGAACATGGGCATTGTGTTTTGGGCAGCACTGCTTAGGAAGTCTCCCTGTACCTAATGAAGCAAGCTAGACCTCCCTGTGCATGAAGGCACGTCAGGGGAAGTAACAACTCTCCGGGAAAACTCAAGGGAGGTCAGCAGTTGTCAAAGTAAAACTTGCAGTAGACAAAGTTAAACAGGCAAAGAAGGCTAATCAAGACAGTACAGGAAAGAGTATGAAATGAAGTCCTTAAAACAGAGGGCTGGAGAGTTTATTAATAGCAGAAGTGGTGGTAGTGATGGAGTCAAAGTCCACCATAGGCCAGTCATAGGCCTCTGTTCGCTAATTGACTTTACCTGAAGGAGAAATGAACTCTTCCATCTTTATGACCTGAGGTAGTTTTACAACTTGGAGCGAGGTACCCACTGAAGATAAGCTCCTCATTACCTATAGAAACTGGGAGATAGAGATCTTATAAAATGGTCTTCCCACAAAATTGTGATACCTTATTTTTGGGTCTTTACCATTTCACCACATGAATCACAGGTTACTCCTTTTGCCTGTGTACAAAATCTTCCCTGCTTCTCTTAGAACTTTTTCCCACATTTTTATAACCGTTTCTTATAATGTCAGTGCTATGGTCTGAGCACTGAGGTGTTTACATCCTCCTAAAACTCATATTTTGAAATCCTAACCCTCAAAAGTGATGGTATTAGTAGTGAGGCCCTTGAGAGGAGATTGGATCATGAGGGTGGAGTCCAAATGAATGGGATTAATATCCTTATAAAAGAGAACCCATAGCTCTCTACATAGCTCTCTCTTTAATATCCTTATAAAAGGAACCCATAGCCTTCCACCAGGTAAGGATACAAAAAGAAGTCTATGACCCAGAAGAGGGCCCTCACCTGACCATGCAGATGCCATGATTTCACACTCCAGTCCCTAGAACTGTGAGAAATAAATTGTTGTTTATAATTCACTCGTCTGTAGTATTTTGTTTTAGCAGTGCAAAGAGACTAAGACAGTTGGTAGTGATATACAACCTATATTCCCTGAACTCTGACCCAACTATGATTCCATTCTCACTAATATGATATAAAAACCTGCAGCTTACAAGGGAGCTGGGAAGAAAATACTGCAGAAGTGTGGACGTTTAGAATACAACTTGGAACTTAAACTCTACATAGTAATAGCTATTTAAGAATTGCTTTAATAAACCAATTTTGTGCTATCTTTATCTACATAGGAAGATCCATTAATCTGTAAGTGGGACAGAATATATCTCTCCTACCACAGCAGGAAGTATATTGAACTGGGTGAGGAGATACAGGGATTTGAAGATCCCCACATATTTCATATGTGCATAATCTGTGTTTTAATCTACTATAATTTTCCTTTTTTATTGCATTCTTACATCAAAATAAGCACAATTAGAGTGTAAATTCTTTGAGTTTTCACAAAAGCAGCACCTTGTAACCTATACTTCTTCCAAGATAATTTATTTTTTTTCATCACCCAGAAAGTTCCCTCAAGCCCTTTCTCTGTCAATCACTACACTCCTAGAGAGGCAACTTCTATGCAAGTTTCTATCACCATGGATTAGTTTTGCTTGCTTCAGAAATTTATGTAAATAAAATCATACAGCTTGTGCTTTTCTTTAAAGTTTATTTATTTTAAGAGAGAGAGAGAGAGAGAGAGAGAGAGAGAGAGAGAGAGAGAGGCAAATAGAGAGGAATGAGAGAGTGAGGGAGAAAGACTCCCAGCCAGGCTCCACACTGTCAGCACGGAGTCTGATGTGGGGCTCAAACTCACGAGCCGTGAGATCATGACCTGAGCCAAAACCAATAGTAAGACACTTACCCGAATGAGCCACCCAGGCATCCCTAGCTTGTGTTTTTATGGGTCTGGCTTTTTACCCTCAATATAATGTTTTTGAGTTTTAACAATGCCATTCTATTTGTTAGTAGTTTGTATGAATATATACCAATTTGTTTGTCTATTCTCCTGTTTGTGGTAATTTGGGTTGTCTCTGGTTTTTAACTAATGTAAAGAAAATTGTTATGAATATTTTCATGAGTTTGTGGGTAAAACTTGTACTTCCCTCTTCCTTTGGATTTGTATCTGTGAATAGAATGGTTTAGTTGTAGAGCAGGCTTATGTTTATAGGAAATCATACATGGTTTTCAGCAGTGGTTGTGCTATCGTACAAATCTGCCAACACTGTGTAAATTCCTGTTTCACATCCTTACCAATATTTGATGTGTTTAGTATTTTTAAGTTCAGGCATTCTATTGAGTAGTATTGGGTTTAGAGTTTACATTTCCCCAATAATTAATGATTTTGAGATATTTTTCATGTGTTTATAATACATATTAATGTGTCCTTTTCAAATTATCTATTCAAATTCTTTGTTCCTTTTCATTTAGCTGTTTTCCTTCTCCTTGTTATTGACTTGTAGGAAAGCTCACTGTATATTCTGTGTAAAAATCTTGTCAGAAACGTATATTACACTTATGCTCTGCCACTATGGCTGGCCCATTCATTTTTCTAAGCATCTATTGACAAATAGAAATTCTTAATTTTGATGAAGTTAAACTTTTTTACTGGTTAGTACTTTTATTTATGTTTATTATATTATTAGGTAAATTTCAATATTTTCCTTATATATATAGACAGTTGGAGAAAAGACAATTTTTGTAATTTAAAGCCAGTATGTTATTTACATGTAGAAGAAAAGCATGGACCAATAAAATAGAATAGAGACCAGAGGTAGAATCTCACAGATATGATCAATTACGACTTTGAGCAAACATGCCAAAGTGCTAAAATGGAGAAATAACAGTCTTTTTATTGAAATGTTTCTAGAACAATTGAACATTTCTTTTAAAAATGTACTTCAGACCTTACCTTGCTCCACATGCAAAATCAGTTTGAATATGATCACATGTTGATTTGGTATAAAATTCAAGGAATAAACAACAACAAAAGCCTCTATGATCTTCGTGTAGGCAAAGTTGTTTGTATTTATTTAATATATATATTGTATATTTAATATAATATATATATATATATATATATATATATATATATATATATATATATATTGTCAAATTGAATTCCATACAACACCCAGAGCTCATCCCAACAGGTGCCCTCCTCAATGCCCATCACCTACTTTCCCCTCCCCCCCCTCCCCCATCAACCCTCAGTTTGTTCTCAGTATTTAAGAGTCTCTTATGGTTTGCCTCCTTCCCTCCCTGTAACTTTTTTTCCCCCTCCTTCCCCCACCCCCCTGCCTTGGTCTTCTGTTAAGTTTCTCAGGATCCAAATATGAGTGAAAACATATGGTATCTGTCTTTTTCTGCCTGACTTATTTCACTTAGCAACACTCTCCACTTCCATCCATGTTGCTACAAATGGCCAGACTTCATTCTATCTCATTGCCAAGTAGTATTCCATTGTATATATAAACCACATCTTCTTTATCCATTTCTCACTTGATGGACGTTTAGTCTCTTTCCATAATTTGGCTGTGGTTGAAAGTGCTGCTATAAACATTGGGGTACAAGTGCCCCTATGCATCAGCAGTCCTGTATCCCTTGGGTAGATTCCTAGCAATGCTATTGCTGGGTCATAGAATAGATCTATTTTTAATTTTTTGAGGAACCTCCACACTGTTTTCAGAGTGGCTGCACTAGTTTGCATTCCCAACCGACAGTGCAAGAGGGTTCCCATCTCTCCACATCCTCTCCAGCATCAATAGTCTCCTGATTTGTTCATGTTAGCCACTCTGACCAGCATGAAGTAGTATCTCAATGTGGTTTTGATTTGTATTTCCCTGATGAGGAGTGACATTGAGCATCTTTTCATGTGCCTGTTGGCCATCTGGATGTCTTCTTTAGAGAAGTGTCTATTCATGTTTTCTGCCCATTTCTTCACTGGATTATTTGTTTTTCGGGGGTAGGGTTTGGTGAGTTCTTTATACACTTTGGATACTAGCCCTTTATCCGATATGTCATTTGCAAATATCTTTTCCCATTCCGTCGGTTACCTTTTAGTTTTGTTGTTGATTGTTTTTAGTTTTGTTGTTGATTGTTTCCTTTGCAGTGCAGAAGCTTTTTATCTTGATGTGGTCCCAATAGTTCATTTATGCTTTTAATTCCCTTGCCTTTGGAGATGTGTTGAGCAAGAAATTGCTGTGGCTCAGGTCAGAGAGGTTTTTCCCTGCTTTCTCCACTAGGGTTTTGATGGTTTCCTGTCTCACAATCAGATCCTTCATGCGTTTTGAGTTTATTTTTGTGAATGGTGTGAGAAAGTGGTCTAGTTTCATTCTTCTGCATGTTGCTGTCCAGTTCTCCCAGCACCATTTGTTAAAGAGACTGTCTTTTTTCCATTGGATATTCTTTCCTGCTTTGTCAAAGATTAGTTGGCCATACTTATGTAGGTCCAATTCTGGGGTTTCTATTCTATTCCATTGGTCTATGTGTCTGTTTTTGTGCCAATATCATGCTGTCTTGATGATTACAGCTTTGTAGTAGAGGCTAAAGTCTGGGATTGTGATGCCTCCCGCTTTGGTTTTCTTCTTCAAAATTACTTTGGCTATTCGGGATCTTTGTGGTTCCATACAAATTGTAAGATTGCTTGTTCTAGCTTTGAGAAGAATGCTGGTGCAATTTTGATTGGGATTGCATTGAATGTGTAGATCGCTTTGGGTAGTTTTGACATTTTAACAATATTTATTCTTCCAATCCATGAGCGTGGAATATTTTTCCATTTTTTGTATCTTCTTCAATTTCCTTCATATGCTTTCTATAGTTTTCAGCATACAGATCTTTTACACCTTTGGTTAGGTTTGTTCCTAGGTATTTTATGATTCTTGGTGCAATTGTGAATGGGATCAGTTTCTTTATTTGTCTTTCTGTTGCTTCATTATTAGTGTATAAAAATGCAACTGGTTTCTGTACATTAATTTTGTACCCTGACACTTTGCTTTTTTGTATTTATGTATCAGTTCTAGAAGACTTCTGGTGGAGTCCATTGGGTTTTCCATGTATAGTATCATGTCATCTGCAAACAGTGAAAACTTGACTTCATCTTTGCCAATTTGGATGTCTTTGATTTCCTTTTGTTGCCTGATTGCTGATGCTAGCTAGCACTTCCAACACTATGTTAAACAACAGCAGTGAGAGTGGACATCCTGTGATGTTCCTGATTTCAGGGGGAAAGTTCTCAGTTTTTCCCCATTGAGGATGATACTAGCTGTGGGCTTTTCATAAATGGCTTGTATGATGTTTAAGTATGGTCCTTCTTTCCCGACTTTCTCGAGGGTTTTTATTAAGAAAGGATGCTGAATTTTGTCAAATGTTTTTTTCTGCATCGATTGACAGGATCATATGGTTCTTATCTTTTCTTTGATTAATGTGATGTATCACACTGATTGATTTGCAAATATTGAACCAGCCCTGCAGCCCAGGAATGAATCCCGCTTGATCATGGTGACTAATTCTTTTTATATGCTGTTGAATTCAATTTGCTAGTATCTTGTTGAGAATTTTTGCGTCCCTATTTATCAGGGATATTGGCCTGTAGTTCTCTTTTCTTGCTGGGTCTCTGTCTGGTTTGGGAATCAAAGTAATGCTGCCTTCATAGAATGAGTCTGAAAGTTTTCCTTCATTTTCTATTTTTTTGAACAGCCTGAGAAGGATAGGTATGATCTCTGCTTTAAATGTCTGGTAGAATTCCCCTGGGAAGCCATCTGGTCCTGGACTCTTATTTGTTTGGAGATTTTTGATAACTGATTCAATTTATTCACTGGTTATGGGTCTATTCAAATTTTCTATTTCTTCTCGTTTGAGTTTTGGATGTGTGTGGATGTTTAGGAATTTGTCCATTTCTTCCAGGTTGTCCAGTTTGTTGGCATATAATTTTTCATAGTATTCCCTGATAATTGCTTGTAAGGCAAAGTTGTTTTTAATAAGATTCAAAAAGGAGAAGCACTAAAAAAATTGATAAACAACTCCATCAAAATTGAAAACTCTGATTTTTAATAGAAAGTGTCAATAAAATGAAGAGATAGTCTATACACTGGGAGAAAAGTAATTGCAGTACACAAATCTGATAGAGTACTTGTATCCAGAACATATATAGAATTCTTATAATCCAATGATAAGACAAACAGCCAAATAATGGGAAAAACACTTGAACAGTAGAGATATAGGTCCAAGGAAGCACATGAATAGAAGCCCGATATTATTATTTAGGGGCTGCCACTTGGGCAGTTTCTTAGAGGCAGACCTACACTTACCATATCCAGAAACCTCACTTTTAGACACTTACTTAAAAGAAATGAGGCATATGTTTACACAAAGAGCGTACTTGAATATTTATAGCAACTTTACTCACAATTTATAAAAAATGAAAAATATACAAATGTCCATCTACTAGTGAATGAGAAACACACTGCAGCATTTTCACACAATGGAATAAATAGCAACATAAAGGAATGAACCACTGATACCAAAACAAAGATGAATCTCAATATGTTGAGTGAAGTAAACCACTTACCTGTTCTACATGCTATATGATTCTATTTGTGAAACTTGTGTGAAAGATAAAAGCATAGGGGTATAAATCATATAATTTCTTGTCAGGGCTCAATACTGGGAGAGGAGATTCACCAAGAGGTGGCATGAAGAGACTTTCTAGGGTGATGGACATATTATATAACCTGGTTGTGGTAGTGTTTGCACGAACACATTCAATTATATAAAATGTACACTTGAAAATGATGAATTTTACTGTACATAAATTATACCTCAATGAACCTGACTTTTAAAAATCAATTGATTTTGTGAGTTGTATTTTTAGACTTTTTTTTAGTAACGTTGAACTATTTTTCTTCCTTATGCCAATATACTTTTTTGAATGCTGTGCCTTGACATTAAATTTTGAAAATTGATACTGTAAACCCACCAAAATTGTTCTGTCTTCAAGACTGTGTTAGCTATACTAGGTCTTTGGATTTTCTACATAAAGTTTTGAATCACTTACCAATTCTTTAAAAAAAAAACAACTGGGATTTTGATTGGAATTTTGTTGAATTTAGAGATTGAATTAGGGAGAACTGATGTCTTTAACACACTGAATCTCCCTAACCATAGTTTACTTTTCCTTAGTAGATTCCTTAGAATTTTCCATGTATATAATCAAGTCATTTGTGAATATAAGGTTTTATTTTTTCCTCTGTGGCTTTTATATAATTTTCTTGATTTACTGCATTTACTCTGGCCTCCATAAAATATTGACTATAGTTAATGGTAAAAGATAGCCTTTTTTATGCTTAACATTAAGGGAAATGTGTTCATTCTATCACTATTAAATGTGATAGGTGGCCTCATTTTTCCATAAATTCTTTTCTTCTGTGGGGGAGGAGAAGTTGAAAGTCTTTTTATTTAAAAAATAAATCCAGTTTCATTGAGAAATAATTGACATATACTACTCTGTCAATTTGATGATGATTTTATTATATGTATTGTGAAATGATTACCACAATAGGTTTAGCTAACATTCATTTTCTTGTATGGTTACTGTAAAAAGAAAAGAAAGAAAAAAAAAAGAGGAAAACTTTTTTTTTTTTTGCCTCGTGATGAGAATTCATAGGATTTATTCTCTTAACAACTTTCCTATATATCGTACAGCAGTGCTAGCTACAGTCATCATGTAGTACATTATGTTCCTAGTGCTTATTTATCTTATAACTGGAATTTTGTGCCTTCTGATCCCCTAACTCTAATTCCCCCTCCTCCTACCCTTTGCCTGAGGTAATTATCAGTCTGACCTCTTATTCTGAGTTTGGGGTGTGTGTGTGTGTGTGTGTGTGTGTGTGTGTGTGTGTGTTGTTGATGTTGTTGTTGCTTGATTACACAGGTGAGATCCTACAGTATTTGTCTTTCTCTATCTGACTTATTTTTACTTAGCATAATGCCTTCAAAGTCCATCCATGCTGTTGCAGATGGTATGATTTCCTCATTTTTTATGGCTAGATAATATTTCATTGTGTATCTATGCCACAACTTCTTTATCCATTCATCCACTAATGGACACTCAAGTTGTTTCCATGCCTTGGGTATTAATACTGCTATGAACATGGGGTGAAGATATCTTTTTGACTTAGTGTTTTTGTTTCCTTTGGATATATTCTCTGAAGTGGAATTTCCTTTATCAGAATGGAAATTTTTTTTTCTATTCCAATTTGCTAATTTTTTAAATTTCTCTTTTAATCAAAGGCATTTGTATCCATTGTAATGATTAGATTATTTTTATGCTTTACTCGGTTAATGTAATGAATTACATTGTTTTTAATGATTAAATTAACCTTTAGTTTCCCAGATAAAAACTACTTGTTCAAGATATTATGATTATGAATATGATTTACTAAATTTAATTTGCCAGTTTTTTTTCTGAGCACTTTCTTGTATCTATATCTATGAAAACTATTCATCTATAATATTTACTTCTAATTTCCCTGTCTAATTTAGAAGCAGGCTGGTACAGTTCTTAAAAATTTTTGGTAATTCTTTCACAGAATTGGGTATTTCATTAAATTGTCAAATTAATTTCTATAAAGATGTTGCTCCTTATCTTTAAACTGTTAAGTTCTAAAGTAATATCTCATGTTTCATTCACAAAAACAAGTATTTCCTTCTCTCTCTTCCTTTTTCTCTCCTTCCCTTTCTTTTCTTTCTCTCCTTTCTTTTCTTTTCTTTTTGTTTCTTTTCCTTTTCTTTCTTATGCTACTGATACTTTTTTCCCTTCATAATATTAACATGTAATACATATATTTCTTGAAAGGGCACAGCTACTTTACACCATGTATTTGTGATTTGCTTTCTTTTCTAGTCTGACAATCCCTGACTTCTAACTGAGACCCCTTTACCATTTACATTAATTTAATATTTGTAATGTTTGGGTTTTGTTGATCATCTAGATTTTTTGCTTTCTAGAAATTTCTGCAATTGCTTTTTTGTTTTGTTTTACACATTTCTTGACTTTATAATAAAAATAATTGAGTGTTTCTTCATTAATCTATTTTATTTCTTTAATTGGATTTTAGTGATGTACTTTTGTAATTCAATGATTAATTTTACTTTATATTTACCATTTTTGCTTTTTTCATTATTTCATGCATCTACTTGTTTTTATCCAGCATTATTTCCCTTTGATTTGAAGAAGTATCTTTCACCTTTATCCCTTTAGCTTTTATTTATAGGAAATTTTGTATATTTGCTGTCCATTTTTAAAATGATTTTACTCACTGTATACTTCTAGGTTACAGAGTTCAGTTTCCATTTTTATTTTCCCTCACTAATAAATTATCCTTTTTTTCTGTTGTTTTTCTAGTTTGCATTCATGAGAAGTCTGCAGTTATTCTTTTTAGATGACCAGTATATATCTTTTTCCTCTGGCTATTTTTATGATTTTATTTTCTCTCTCTTTTCATCATCTTACTTATGCTATTCCTAGATGTGGTTGCCTTTTTTCTTTTTTTTTTATTGTTTTTTTTCTCTTTCTCTTTTCCTGCCTTTTTTTTTTTTAGCATCTTGGTTCTGTTACTTGATATTTTAATCAAAATTGTAGTCACTATTTATCCTTATTAATTCTCTTCCATTCTCAATCTTACCTCCTTTTGGAGTTTTAGTTAAATATGTATTATACTGTTTAGTATAGGCAAACACGTCACTAAAGACTCTGTGCATTTATTTTTCTTTTATTCATGTTTAAGTTTAGTTTCTATTTAATTTAATTGTTCTTATATCCATTGATCTTTGTTCTTCAATGTCTGAACTTCTAATAAAGAAGACGGTGAACTTCTTTTCCAATATTCTATTTCTAATTTCTAGAATTTTAATTTGATGGGTTTTTTTTCTGTTGAAATCTCTCTTTTTACTCATTATGTTCATTTCCTTTATGTTTTGAGCATATTTATAATTAATTATAAAGTCCTTGTTTGACAATTATAACATCTGGTTTATCTTTGAGTTTATTGCTATTGATTTACTTTTCTCATACTTATGTTTCACATTTTCATAATTTTTACAAACCTGGTAATTCTTCAGGTGTTAGGTATTGTGCATACAATGTTATTGAGTCTATTTGCTCATATCTTTCTTTAAATAGTGTTGAACTTTGTTGTGTTGGGTAGTTATTTACTGATCGATGAGCTTGATCTTATTGAGGTTTGGCTTTGTCAGGTCACACCTTATGTAACTGTTACTCTGTTTGTGGTTTGAGCCTCAATTTCTCTGAGGTCTTTTCTAAATACTCAGCAAGCTCTCTCCAGTGTGGCTGTTTGGACCTACAGTATCCTCCAGGACTGAGATTTCTGTATCATTGTTGATGAAATAGTGAGGTTCCCTTGTTTTTTGACCCCAGCTCACAGAATCTTGTCACATTCATGTAGGGCTTATCATTTAATCAGAATTGCAAGGAAACCTCTCTCCAGCTTTCTGGAACTGCTTATGTATATAGAGCTTTCTTCAGAAACCAGCCTAAATTCCAGCCACATCCACAGACAGCCCTCTGATCTGTATTTCTTCCATCCATTAGAAACACTGCTTTTTGTTTGGGCTCAATCTTTTTTTTTTTTTTTTTGCTATGCTGTGGATATTTCTCTCATTTAGAATATTGCAATGAATATGAAGTTTGCCTTATTTTTGTTGTTGTTGTTACATAAAAAATCACATCTCCATGTTCAATACCTTAAAACATTAGTTCATTTATATTTTGCTGTTCTTTAATTATTTATGTTGGTAGGCTAAATTGGAAATATGTAGTCATGACCAAAACTCAGTATGTTTTTATTTAATCTTCATATTGCATCACCTTTTTATAACAGCTTAAGAAAGATTAAGAAAGAAGTTATGTGAGACTAGATTAGTAAATACACCAGTCTGATTCCCAAACACAAAAGCCCAGCTTTTTGTGAAGTTGATTTTAGTTTACTTTTTTTTAAACTGTAGTTATGATTTGGAAACTGTTCTCATTTTTTTTTCCAAAGATTCCTCTTACAATGAATGGGGTAATATGTTTAGATTCAGCATAAAAGGGGCTACTTAAAGTGCAGTATGTTATTATGGTAATTATTTTCATAACTTTCTTTCTCTGAATCAAGAACTAAATAAAGGTCCCCCATAAACATAGGCTTGTGCTGTGTTTACTTGCTTATGTGTCTGGTCTTGCTGTGGGATTATCCCTTAATTACAAGTTTAGCCTTGGCAGCCAAGATGAATATGAAATCATGTTAAACTCCAATCTGCCATTTCCCTTGTTCTTCTGCCAGTTAGGGTAGTTCTAATTGGGAAATAAATTTAAAATGCCTTCATGCGGATACCTTGTTGGAATAATTGCTATAAATGCAAAATTTACAAAAAGATATGTGATGCCAAGCAGCTAAAAGAAAATTAAGTAATTCATGTTATGAGACTTCAGAATTAGAAATGAGATGGCTTTTTTTTTACAGCATTCATTATACTTTGGTCAAAACAGTACACGGATGGCAGTGGGAATTTGACAATTACCAATATTTTGAATACTGATCAAAGGTACATAGTACATGAACCCATCCTTGAACATACACAAAAGTTGATGATAATTTTTCTGTTAAGTACAAAAATATCTGATATCTGCACTTCATGAAGTTTCAGTGAAAGTCTATACTTTCTATTAACTCATTTCCCAGAAGAATTAGATACATCTTAGCATGACACTGAAGATGCTGATGCTGTCTATAATAGTCATTAAATAGTTCACTTGATTAGTTGAAATTTAATTTGCACATAATGAAGCTGTAAGCATGAAAATAGAAGTACTAATTTAATGTTGTACATAATTCTATTATTAAAATAATAAAATGATTTTGCACAGAACCTTCTAATCAAAATATTTACCTCTTCTTTGACCTTGGATGGATGGTACTTGTATTTCATAAAGGTGTTCCTTAAGGAAACCAAGAGGGAAATATACAAATAGTAACTCCAGATTTTGTCCTATGCATCTCCACTAAATAGCCTCACTGAAGACCTACCTTTTGGCTTCCTGAGTAGTTAGATTGCATAATGGTGTTCAGTGTTTAAAAAGTTAAAAAAAATGATAAAAAATTGAATTTAAAATTTTCTCTTACTATGCCTGTGATCAATGAAGTCCAGGAATATTAAATCCCTTGCCCCAGCTCACATATTGAGTCCATGTGGATCTCCTTGCCTACTAATTTGGCATGCTTTTCACGAAAATACATTACTTCATTTGCACATACAATTGTCAGGTGTATTTGTCTTATTTTCATAAGTGATTCCGTTAATCCCCAATGATTGACTGTGTATTGTTAGGGATTTCTAGATTGACTTTCTATCTTTGAAACTTATTAGTTCAGAGAAGCAATATGGTTAACTGATTTTTTCCTACTAAATTTACTTGATGATTTATTGAATGATTCATACTGGTTCTGATTTCTGTATAACTTTTCTGTTTAACCATTCACATACTCATTTTGGGGGTATGGAAACAAAAATACTGAGATGTAAGTTTATGTGGATATGTTTGAATAATTATTCATAGTATTGAGTTATTCAAGTTTTCTAATTTTAAGTTTAATTTTCAACTATTCTGCATCATTTTTTTGTTTTATAATTTTATTTATTTATTTATTTGAATCTTGGATTTTAATCATATCAATATCAATGCAATCTGAATCATGTTTACCAAAGCAAGTTTACTGTTGAAGATATAGTTTCAAGCAGCTTCTCTAGACATTGGTGGCCCTTTGGAAAATTTGGAAATACCTTCTGGTGATCCTCAGGCTGCTGACCTCACTTTGATTTCCTTCTGACTGATGAAATTCTTTGTCTCGCGCTGCATCTCTGGCAAGCCCAGTTTTCAATGTTTCCATCCTGGGTTCTGGAGGTATTAGCAGGTTCTTTTCCACACAATACAAATAATAGTTCAACAAGAAGTTGGTCCTTGTTCCTGTTTGCCTGCCCACTCCTCCAAGCTGTCTTCCCCCAGTGTTTTCTATAGTCGTGGCCAGGTAAGCAAGCCTCTTTCTTTATAGCCATCTGACAGTTTTGAGTTATTCTCTTAAGGTTTTCTCCCTGGATTAAGGAAAGGAGTCTGTTACATTCTTTCTCTATTTTTAGGAAAGATGAGTGGAAAGGTTGGCTTTATCTATTCAAAAACACACCTGCCCCTCCAAAAAGGCTGAGCTCTTCTCACAGTGGTAAGGTGGAGATGCTTTGTTTTTCAGGTTCTGTTAAAATGGCACTCCTCTGCACCTATAGGGTGCTGGTTGCCCTCAACATATGGTGGGTCTCTGAAGTTGATTGTGGGACATATGCCCTATGGTTTTAGCTGTGGTCCTTGATCATCAATTCAGGAAAAGTAAGGAAAAAGTTCTTTAGCACTTAATGTCACCTTGTTTGTACCTGTGTTTTTATTCTCCTCTTCTTCGCCTTTTAGTATTTTATAATTCTAATAGAGTCTACACACTCAAAGATGCTTCATATATTTCAGTTACTTTTTCCCTTCACTAAATGTACAAAGTATTTATTTTCAATGCCCATTACTCCTTTGGATTTTTCAGAATAATAAAATGATTACTCTACATTTGCAAAAAAAAAAGAGTAATTACCAAGAGAGTATGCAATTGTGAAGTATAGGTTAAATTTAACATATTTTAAGTAGATTAGAAGCAATATATGGGTTGAGTTCTCAAACTTAACTATGGAAACTCAACTCCTACATGAGTCCCAAGTCAATTACATGTATTTTTTTCCATAATAAAAGAAAAATCAATCTAAAGCTTCTTCTCTGTAAAAATAGAGGCAACTTGTAAGGGAAAGGTCAAATATAATACAAAGCCAGTTTTTTAAAAACTCATTGAAATAAATACTTCAAAATATCAACATAAAATGTAAATACGATCCAGGTTTACTTTATTTTGTCAAACAAATTACTTTAAAAAATGCATTTAAAATATTTGACCCTTGTTTCAAGTATTCTTAGATAGACATAGGGCAGAAGATTTCCTTTAAAAAAGGGCAGACATGTTTCACTTTTGTTCATTTCACTATTGTATGTGTATGTTCCAAATTTATTCTACATCTTGAAATATGAAAGAATAACTTTAAACCATAATATTTGAAAATATTTTATGTTTTTGAAAATTGATAGCAGCATATTTTTCTGAATTCATTTCCCACATGACTCTCACATAAGATGTTTGACTTATGGATTCGTATTTGACATATATGAGCAGGAATATCACAAAATAATACTAAGTGCTATGACTTAATGGGAGAAGTTGGCAAACTAAAGCCCTCAGACCAAACCTGGCCCTCAGTTGTTTTTGTAAATATTTATCGGAACACAGCCAGACCTATTCACTACATATTGTTTATGACCTCTTTCATGTTACAATAGCTGAGGTGTGTTGTTGTGACAGAGACTATAGGTTTGCAAAGCCTAACATTTTACTGTATGTTCCTTTATGGGAAAAAAGTCCTGTCCTCTGCTCTTTGAGAATATTGTAATTATCCTTACTTTACACAACAGATAACTGAATCTCAGAATTAAACATATGGTCTAGAACACAAAGCTGGTCAATTACAAACTGTGTTTACTATCCAAATGAGTTTGACTTTAAGAGATACAAGGGGTTAGCTACTAAGGAAAGGAGATGGGTATTCCAAAGAGTGCAACGTAATATTTGGTGGAAATATTTGAAGAACACTAAGAATGGTGAAAGTCCTTTTTTGGAGGTAGGAGGGTGATATGTCTTATAAATGGGAAGGCCTAGGATATGGGGCTAGCACAGAAGGTAGGAGCAGATTATAAATAAAAGGCTCTGTGACTAAGATAATGTATTTGATCTAGATGCTTTAAGTAGATGAGCAACGTGGTAATCTTTGTATTTAAGGGTTTCAGTCTGGTAATATGGGACATGAAGTGAAGTCAGGCCATTTTAGGAGCAGTGTGGTTACCAAAGGGATATTAGGAAGAAGTGATTAGAGCATTATACATTGATGGTTGTATTAAGAAAGATTATGGGATGCTGTGCATGAATGAACTGGAGTAACTATGAGAAGTATAGAATGACCACAGGCATCAGGCTTAAATGGTAAGTTGGATGACTGTGTCTCATGCTGTGATAGAATTTGCAATTTGAAGATAACACAAGAGGAGTTCCAGTTCGGAGTGGGAGGAGAGGGTTAATTCTCTTTTGGAAAAGTTGGGTTTAATGGTCCATTCTTTTTATTTATTTATTTTGTTTTTTAGAGAGAGAGAGAGAGAACAAGAGTGAGGTGGGTGGCAGAGGGAGAAGAAGAGAGAGAATCCAAGCAGGCTCCACATCCAGCATGGAGCTCCATGCAAGGCTTGATGAGTGGCTGATCCCATGACCCTGGGATCATGACCTGAGCCAAAATCAAGAGTCAGGTGCTTAACCAACTGAGCCACCCAGGTATCCCTTTCCATTAATTTTTAAGTTACTTCGTAGCTACTTGGTAGGAAGTTAGCTATGTACATCTGAGGTTTCCCTGAATGTTTTTAACTGAGTATATAGACTGTAGTCATCCAGTGATGTCACATTTAAAGCAAGACTAGTACAGAGCCAGGTCACTTTGGTAAGGAATATTGGATGACCTCCATTTTGCCAGATCAGGTGCATGTTCGAGTGCGAAGCTTTTAATTTCTGTGTGTGTGTGATTTAATTTATTGATGTCCTGGTCTGAATGTATAATTTGTTGTTGCTGGCATTCTTAAACCAAGAGTTAAAATAGCCTTAACTACTTTACTTCATGTTTTTGTAACTTCATGTAAATATTTAAGGCAATTTTAAGCAGTCTTAACTATTCCATGGAGGGGTAATAGATTATATAGGCTAGGAAGGGCAGATTGGTGGAAGAGGTATTCTGTCCAATAAAGGGCAAATAAAAGTGAAAGAGTCCATGATGATTATCAGAATGGAGAAGCTAGAAAACTATGAAGAAAATTAGTATATGGGGAGGTTATGATAAGAAGGGAACAGAGTATTTCAAAGGGAAGAATATAGTAAAAAATAGCAAGTGTACGAGGCCCAGTTTTTATAAATGTTTAGTTACAAGTCTTTTTTCCAATTCCCTAGATCACAATTACTTGGTGAAGGATTCATGCCTTATTAGTTTTTTATCTCAAGGAAAGCCCACACACAATAGGTGTCTAATGGCTTTCTCATTACATTAAAACCTGATAGAAATGATTAACATTTGCCACACAACTCTGCCATCAATTTTCTTTGTCATTACCAAACCTAATAAATTAACTACTTTAAAACAAAAAATATGCCTTGGATATTCTTGGATCTTAGTGCAAATAGACCTTCTGTTCATAGTAGATGTTTCATCAAATGCATTGAGTAAACAAATCTACCTCAGACAAGTTGTCATCTGAATTTCTTAATTTTGCTGTCAAAATGGTAAATGGGTAGAAAAGAAAACTTGATTGTCTGAAGAGAGAAGTTTTCAAATCACCTATATAAATCCAATTTAGAAAATTAGAAAAAAAGCCCTAATCTCATTTCTATATAAACACTACATATGAAATGTGAATGGATATTGATATTCCAAATAATACTGATTACAGAAGTAATATTTTATACATTCATTAATATTGTATCTCACACATTGAAAGAATACTACTAATAGGACTTATTTATAAAACAACTTTATTTTATCTCCCACTATGCTTTTAAGTTTATTCAAGACAAGAGATATTCTTCCTGCCATGGGATGACATTTTTGGTCACACTCAGGCAGTGTAAGATATTTCAGGTGAGTATTAAGAACATCCAACTCATCTAATAAGTAAGATTTACCTTCCAAATTCAAGCTATTCCCTGTCTCCCTGTCCTGGCCTATTATTGACCAGAAGTCTGCACTAAGAGAGCATACATATGTGTTCTTACCTCTCCTCAGAACAGGGTGAGTTGATTTGAAATGGGCAAAGGCGAGGAGGATCATAGTTGAAGAGGGCAGCGTAGTTGTATCATTGGAAACTAGCATGGTTCTATGCACTTTTCTTTTTTCTTTTGAGTTGTATCACAGCTTCTTCAGAGTTTGGCTCCTGTGTCACTAAGAATCCCTCACTTACACTTGTAAGCCCTTACATGCAGGCCAACGCAACTCTCTTCTGGCTGATTGTTTAATGGTTTTCAATCACTAAGAGTCCTGTGAGTTCCTGATTGTCTCTCAGGTTAGGTCTCTTCATTTCTTAAGATCAGTATCAACAAGAAGACACATTGTCCCTCTCTTGTGGATGGCCACAGGATGCATCCTCTGCTCTACAAGGCCACTTTTTTTTTCAACAGCTAACCAACTCACCCTTCATCTTTTAATTTCCCAGCTTGGAGTCAGAAACTTTTTCTAGGTTTGACCTGAGTGTCATCACAGCAATTAGTAATCGGTTGCCAACTTGATAATTTAGAAATTTTCGTTATAGTTTACCACCTCATTTTGGAATAAGATTTCCATTGCACTTTAATATATTAGTGAAAGTCCCATTTTAATATTTTACCACTATAATATGAAGTAATAATAGATATAGATTCTTTCAGAATACCAAAATCAATATTTCTCAGATATATTTTCAGGGGAAGATTAGACATTTAGCAATGTCTAATTCATTAATTCATTTAGTTATGGCTGATTTTGATATACTACTTTTCAAAAATTAAACTTATTCCATTCAGACATTCAAAAGAATGTTTGATAAGGATAGAATATGAAAATAAGTGTGGTAGAAATGTTGTCCTTCAAAAAAAAAGGATAAATATTCAGGAAAATTCATTTAAATAGCCTTTTTATCTTTAAGAATGTCTAGGTTTTTTGCTGAAAGCCAAGTCCCTGTGTTATGATTTGACATTTAATGTTCCCAATAAAATCAGTGTTAACTAGATAAAATATATGTCAGTTTGGGGAAGTTCTGCCCTGATAAATTCATATCTTAGCTATTTTATAAAAGAAAAAGAAATCATTTTATAAGAAAAAGGAAAGCATTACTTAAGTTTGCAAAGAAGCTATATTCTGAGTCATCTTAATTTCATTTCTGAAATGTAATTAGAAGTTGTTGATCTTCTCTTTCAGTCACTGATAGTTAAAGCAGAGGAGAAGGTAAAAATTAACATATAATCTTCGATACTTACAATGAGTTCCAGTGCTTCTATTATGCCCTTTGATTGCTATGTTCTGAATATTTTTGTTCCTCCAAAATTCATATGATAAAATTCTGTACCCTCAAAGATTAGAAGGTAGAGCATTTGGGATGTGCCTAAGTCATGAGAGTAAGGCCTCATGAATGGGATTTGTATTCTGTATTTTTTAAAAAATTTTTTTAATGTTTATTTATTTTTGAGAGAGAGACAGAGCACAAGTGTGGCAGGGGCAAAGAGAGAGGGAGACACAGAGTCCAAAGCAGGTTTTAGTCTCTGAGCTGTCAGTACAGAGCCCGACGTGGAGCTCAAACCCACAAACCCTGAGATCATGACCTGAGGTGAAGTGGGATGCTTAACTGACTGAGCTACCCAGGCGCATCTTATGAAAGAGATCCCACAGAGATCCCTACTCCTTTAGACCATGTGAGGACACAGCAAGAAGATACTTGGAATGAACCAGGAAGAGGATCCTCAACAGACAGAACCATCTGGTGCCTTGATCTTAGACTTCCAGCCCCCAGAACAGTGAGGAATAAATTTCTGTTGTTTACAAGCCACTTAATCTGTGGTATTTTGTTACAACAGCCTGAATGACTAAGACAGTTGTCTAGAAGTAAATATATTTCACATAAATCCTATGTGGAGAGAGTCACAGTGTATTTTGGTGTAATCAAAAATAATACTACTGTAATAATAAATAACTTAATGCAATGTCTAATGCATAAAAATGTTAACATTCTTTTCTAATTTTCCACATGGCAATCATATTTTTAACAATAAATGGTTCTTATAATTATAAAAACAGATCCTCTTAACAGATTCTCTTGCAAACTTTCACTGATATGTCTACTATTATGATTGCTATATATAACACTTGAACTATAAACTCATACTTAAATAAAAATTCACTATAGTTATAAAATATTAAGAAGTATATAATATATAATATATATGAATAAAAGAAGCATATGGCTGGAGAACTGAAAAATTGTTTCAGAGTTTTATAAAGGTAATGCCAACATCCCACGGGGCATTTTATTGCAAAAATGTTACAATTTATCTCATTTCTCAGATGTTTGTATCTAGTGTGATGCTGGTTCAAGCTCAGGCGTGGCTACAGATGGTGTGAAGGGATGATCTGATTAATTTTCCATAAATATAGCCCCTTCTTTCTAACACAGTGTTTACTACCCATGCACATGTGTTCACACACACATGCACGGACACACACACACAGCAACAACAAGGAGACAAAACTATGTAATAAGGTGAACTGGCACAGCATGAACTGACCATTCATGGCTGCCCTTAACAGCTTGATAGTTATTTTCTCTGTCCCCTTCTTGTTCCCCTCTTCTTCCTCCTCTTTCCACCACCTCCTTACCCTTCTTCTCTCTTGCCCCCTTCCTCCTCCCTCCTCCTTCTCCTCCTCTTTCTCTTACTCTGCTTTTCCTCTTTCTTCTCCTTTTTCTTTAACCTCCCCTTGTCTCTCCTTCTTCCACCCACCTTATCATTGGAAGAGACAAATGACTCAAGTCTGAGGAATTAAAAGCCAATTTTGGGTATTAAGTATGCAACTGGAAGGCTGAAATGACAGGCACTGCCTATAGAGAGACATAATCTCCTCTAAAGAGTACTCAGGAGCTCAGCTGTGTTTTTGAATTACTAAATTCTCTCCAACTCCCCTCTCCCTCGCGGCCATCGGAGACTTTGAAGCTCTAGTGTCTCAGTCCAGGCTGTGTCTTTGCTCAGAACGCTAAATTAAATCAACTTCTGGAACCAGCAAGGCCACTACACTCATATGAAACCATTCTTTTGCATATAGTACAGCCTCCTTATTGCACACACAGCATCACGGACCTTGACAAAAAATGTGATTATTATATTGTCTTATTCATAACTATAAATGTATGATACATTCTTTTAATTTATCCTATATATTTGATTATATAATAATTTATTATCACATTATATTATATAATAAAATTATTTTAATAGATATTAAGTATACATAAAAATCCTTCTCAGTTTTCACTTGTGATCTCCTAATCCCTCCCTTTGACAAAAAGCTGTTTTCCTCCAAGCACCTTGTTTCAAAACTTCCTTAGGCCAACATCTTTAAGCAATAGAAAAAATTAATACTGTAGCTCACCAGTTCCTTTACGGTGAAATTCTGCTTACTCTGTTACCATACCAGTAACTCTAAAATTTTGATTAATGATGAAAAACTCATTCCCTTTTTTTGACTTTGTATTAACATATTTGCTAGCTTTCAATTTTCCATTTCTCAAGACAATGCCTCAAGCTTTAATACATTATTCAGCTTTATATTTTCCAATATGAAATCTTGCTACCACAATTTTCCTAAATATATAGTTAACTCTCAAATATTCACTCAAATACCAAGCCCAGCGAGGTGTGCAATGTAATATGGGTAGATAAGATTAAAATCCTGACTCTAAACACTTTTCCATTTATATTTAAAAAAATTTTTTTTAATGTTTATTTATTTTTGAGACAGAGACAGAGCATGAGCAGGGAAGGGGCAGAAAGAGAGGGAGACACAGAATGTGAAGCAGGCTCCAGGCTCTGAGCTGTCAGCACAGAGCCCGATGCGGGGCTCGAACTCACGGACTGTGAGATCATGACCTGAGCCGAAGTTGGACACTTAACCGACTGAGCCACCCAGGCGCCCCTTACATTTATATTTAAATATGTATATATTTTTCTGTTTTTTCACATTCATTCAAAGCAGATAAATAACAAGTAAAGTAATCCACATTGAAGAACTAATAGAAGATTTATTGCACTCCATCTGGTTTCCTGTTGCTCTCCCTTACCCAACACTTACATGAATGTTATTTTGCATAGGAAATGAGCTACTTTTCTCTCTGTCTGGTGCAACATTTTTTCTCTTTAAAATGTTCTCTACAGGTAGTTATAAGGAGCTTTTAAGTACAGGAAGTAAACAGAGCACATCAAGAGGTCAAGATATTTTAACTGCATTTAGTGAATAACATAGATATTAATAAATTCAGTATTTTGGTAGAATTGCTTTGTCATACTTGAAAATAGACTGTATTCCATTTTCTTAACTGCATAAAATCCCCATAGAAAGTGAAGCAAGCTGGAAGAAATGTACTATATAGCTTCAAAAGTAAGGTGCACATTGAGTTAAAACCTAATGAGATTCAATTCTAGAATTTGGAGGATGATGGAGCCAAAAAACAATCAAGTGTATTATACATTTCACTGTTGTTTTTCCTAAGATAGTTTGCTTCAATTATGAGTCCATTTGGTGCATCTATAAAAATCCACCAGCAGGGCTCTCCCTTGCATTATAATTTAGAAACAAATAATTTATTTTTTTATTTCCTTGGAAGACAATATAAGCCCTGAAAGCCCTAAAAAAACTAAATATATTGAATTTTCAAAGTGAATGACTAATGTTTACAACCTTATACTTGCTTGTGCTATTTTTGATCAATTCATCATTAATCTAGTAGTGTTATAAATATGTTATTTAATATTAAAATCTATATTTTTTCTTTTAGTTTAAAAAGAATAATAGATCCAAAAATGTACACACAAAAGTTTGTAACATTATTAAATGAAAATTGAAAAGAATGCCCATATTTATGGCTAGCTGTTAATCTTTTGAGCATGTTGTTATTTTCATCATGAAGCTAAAAACTTCACACTAAATTGTGTGTTTTTTCCTTTTTTTCTCTTTTGAGATAAAGTAATGGGCTTACTCGTTTCTCTTATGACAAAATGATTAGTCATGTGTTCAAATCACTGTGTAATACCTGGGTAATAACAACATATAATGGAAAAATGAATTATGGAAAAAAGTCTGACAGTGAAGTCAAAATAACCTTGTCATTTGACTCGGCCTATAGTATCTCATTGGAGTTATTTATTCTACTTGCACTAAGCTTCATGGCCTTACATGGCTGTATTTTCAGAGTTTCTCTTTGCTGGGAAATATTGTTATATTTCATCCTTTGGAGCCCAATCACTTGACTGACTCTTTCAATATCATAACTCCATTATTTCCAAGAGTGAAAAATATTTATTTGATGTCATAATTACATAGAGTCATTTCATGTATTTTACATGGCTGGTGAATTATAAATTGGTCTCAAAGAGCCCTAGTTGAATATATCTTAAGACTAGATGTTGTAACAAGCAAACTGATAGATTATTTACCGACAATTCATGTGAGTACTTGAAGTTCTAAAGGGATAAGAACATATCATGATAAGGGAGCCTAAAAGGTTATGGATCTATGGCCAGACATTTATATGGTATCAATATATTCTGGGTAATGAAAGATGCTATCAACATCAGGGGATGTGTGAAAAGAAGTAATGGTTTTCAGAGTAGATTGATAATGTTATTCAGGTATATATGTTAGAAATGACCCTAGTGCAGGGATTTTTATGTGATAGTTACTTTAGCTGTAGTCCACAAGGGCAATACATGGTGACAAATCAATGTGTCTTTGTTTCCATCTGTGTTGTCTCTGAACCATTTATCAGTTCTGCTACTGAGAGTCTGATCACATCTAGGAAAATGAGCCTATGGTAAAACATTTTCTCTTTTATGTGGGTAACACTTTTCTGCACTACAGATTCAGTGTGGTGCAAAGAATTAGCTTGAATGTAAAAAATAACTCACTATCAAATATGCTGAAATTCAGGCAATTACATTTGTATACATCTTTTTAGTTTAAAAAGACAAATATAATACATTTAAATAAATGTGCACAAATGGAAGATAATAAATGGGCAATAAATAATAAATTTAAACGAACAATAAATTTAAATAAACATTTGAAATAATAATGTATGGACCTTCCTTGAAGATTACGTTTTAAATTTTGGCTAAGCAAAATGAATAATTCAAAGTTGTGTACCTGTGGGGCGCCTGGGAGTCTCAGTTGGTTAAGCATCTGACTTCAGCTCAGGTCACGATCTAGCTGTTCATTGAGTTGGAGACCCCCATCGGGCTCTGTGCTGACAGCTCAGAGCCTGGAGCCTGTTTTGGATTCTGTGTCTCCCTCTCTCTCTCTCTGCCCGCCCTCCCCTTCACTCTGTCTCTGCCTCTCTCAAAAATAAATAAACATTAAAAAATTTAATAACAAAGTTGTGTACTTGTAATTTGCTTAGGGTGTTTGCGATAGTCATGCAGAACAGTCATGTATTTGGATGGACTTTGCAGTGCTCTTTTCTAGTGCATAAAGTGCACTAAAATAGGATGAAAGGCAATGTGTTAATGGACTTTATAGTAGATACCAAAGCTACCTCCCCACTCCTTTTTGCAATCATTTTAATCTCTTACCTATAACAATGATATATAGTAATCAACAATTACCCAACCATTAAATTCTTATGCTTAAGAATTTTATTGTGATTGGATTGATGACTGTGGGAAGATAAATGAACAGATTATAAAAGTGTTAGCAGTTCAAACAAGAGGCTGTATCATCTTCAAGAGTTAGAGAATGTGTTCATAGTACACAAATTTCAGCATGTAAAGAAATCTTAAAATTCATCTAGGAAGATTGTTTGTTACCTTTTCAGAAATTCCACCCCTGTTCCCTAGAAATGTCTACCTCAGGCTCAGCCAACATCTAAATTTATACTTTTTTGATCATATATGTCTGTACTGTTCATGCAATATCCCTAAGCCACATGTTGCTATTTAAATTATTTAAATGAATCAAATTGAAATGAAATTTAAAATTCTGTTCCTTTGTCATACTAGGCTACTTTCAAGTGTATAATAGTCACATGCAGCTGGTGCTGGCATATTGAATGGTGCTGATATGGAAGAATAATTCTTTTATATGAAACCCTTTCATAGATCTCCTTCAGGCTTTCTTTTCCAACTTAAGCCTCCTGAATTTATTTCAGCTATGCCTTTTGCCCTCAACTACCGGCCCTTCACTTGTGAATATAATTTTCATGAGCCACTGTTAACTTGAATTCCTTATAGGAATTTCACCTCTACTAGCCTGCAATGCTTCTAGTCTTTGTTATTTCATTCAATGGAAATCATTCATACAATTGCTCTAACCATGATCATCAGTAGTATTCTTGATTACCCACTGTCTCTCACATTGAGAAGTTCTGCCATTTCTAGTTGCAAAATAAATATGGCAGGTCTATCCTTTCTCTTGTCTACATGGCCATGGACCCCCATCTAGTTCAAGCCACCATCATCTCTAGGTCTGAATGAATATAACGTGTTTTTTTTTTAATCTCTCTATTTATATTCTTGCCCTCTAAATCATTTTTTTTGTATATTAGCTATTATAAACATTAAAGATAAAAGTCGCAATCCGCATCATCTTTGTGTCCTTGTGTAATCCACTATTTATTATCTTTGAAGCATAGCATATTATTCCATTAAGAAAACGTATGCAATGAACTGGTTGCAAGAAACATATCATAGTGGTTAAGAAAGAAGGCCCTCTATAAGCCTGTTTAGTTTAGAATCCTGACTTACTGGCAATGTGATTTTGAAGAACTTACTTAACTCTTGTCCCTCCAACTCATTCCCTCCTTGTCAAATACAGATAGGAACAGTTCCTTTCTCAAAAGATTGTTGTGAGGCATAAATGAATTGATTTAGAATAGTAGCTGACATATAATAATTTCTCAGGAAATATTCAATATTATTCTTGCCAGAAGAAAAAGGCACAGCATTATTCTCACTTATGCATACTCATTGCATTGTAGACTCAATGCCTACCCTCTGTTTAGTTTCTCTGACCTACTAAGTTTTTTACCAACTCCAGATTTTCACTCAGAGCCTGAAATGCTCTCCCTTGTTTTCCCCAAACTGGCTTATGCTCAGTCTCATTTGGCTGATTGTTACCTTCTCAGTATACACTACATTGAAATTCTAGGTTTGTATCTATCAGACTCTAAAATTATTTCATTTGATTAATTTCTATTCATTATCAGTATGTTCAATTAATTTTTTACCTATTTTCTTGCTAGGTGTCTGCGGTTCTCTCTTGTTCACATCTATTCTTTGATGCCTCATAGGTCATAGGTCATAATAAAAATTAATTGACTTATTCAATGCAAGCATGAATTAATGACTATTTATAAACCCAAATTTTAAGCATATCATGACCAGAACACAAGACAGTGGTACAAAAGTATTTTTACTCATTCTACAAGTTATTTTGTATAACAATATCACACTTTTTTGAGTATTTATTTATAGTGAGCTTATTCTGAATCAAAATCTTTGTATATTTTTTACACATGTGCAACATAATTTTGGGTTTGAGGTTTAGTGTCTTCTTTAAAAAAATTTTTTTAAAGTCTTATTTATTTTTGAGACAGAGAGAGACAGAGCATGAACAGGGGAGGGTCAGCGAGAGGGAGACACAGAATCTGAAACAGGCTCCAGGCTCCGAGCTGTCAGCACAGAGCCCGACGCGGGGCTTGATCTCAGTGACCGTGAGATCATGACCTGAGTGAAGTCGGCCGCTTAACCGACTGAGCCACCCAGGCGCCCCTAGTGTCTTCTTTAAAGAAGATATTGCTAAAGTTCATCTCATGGGACTAAAGCTACTGATGTATTTCATAAACTTGGTAATCATTTTCAGAATACAGTATTTGATATTTTTTGATAGATAGGCAAGAAATGACCTGTTAGCATTTCAAATATGAATATCTGCTAATAAATGGATAGTATTGGTGTGTAAGTGCTTATTTTCTCACGTGGAGTTGATGATATTTTGATTCACAACTTAGTGTCAACCTCACATATCTACCTATTTGCAGACAGAGAGCTAGAATCAGTAGATTTCAGAAATCTTGCAGAATAGCTTGCAGAATAGCTCCCAATGAGGTTGCTTATTACATAGAAACAGGAAAATGAGTTCCATCAGCCCAGGCTCAGTCAAGTCAAAAAGGTGTTAAAATAAAAATTACAGAGTTAGCAGCTTATGCCATTTTAACCTCAAAGACCAGTAAGATATCCTTGTGAATTGTTAGATATGTGACTTCTCTTGTGTGGAGGCTAGAATAAGCAGTAGGTGAATTCCCATTCACTCTGGTCTTTACAGGGAGTAGAATAGAATGACATTGGATATATGAGAGGGGGAATTAAAACATCTTTTTTCCATCACTTAAAGTCATTCTTAAATATCATCCCTAATTAAAAAATATATATATTGCTTTCCCTCGCTATAGTTTACCATTTTCTCTCTGATATACATTATTTCAGATATCCACCACAAAAATAAAATGTCTTTATATGAGATCATTTTTTAAAAGCAAGGATTTGTGTATAGGCTGAGAATAGTGTGAGATAACCAGGCCTTAGGAAAAATTGAAAACCTTCTAGTTGCATAGTGCAAAAGTTAATAAAGAGAGAGAGATGTGGAAGGAGATTGAGGACTGTGGATTCAGACTACAGGTGATTAAGCTAGTTGGTGTAAAAGATACCACACCAGAGTGATGACCTGAGTGACCAGATATATCAAGCTACTTTCAACTGAACTGCCCCACTAATGAAAATGGACATAGGCTCTGGCTGTTGTTTTCTTATAAAAATAATAATCAACCATGAAAATATTTTGAAACTCCATTTCATTTTTAACAGTGAAAGTAGCCTCAGGACATTTTTGTGCAATTGTTGATTATGCTCATTGAAAAAAAAAAACACAGCAATTTGTAACTGAAATTATCTGTATCTGTATTTGATATTTTTAATGGTACAAGAGGTATTCACTTAATCATTATCTTATAACACTTGAATAAAGCAAATTAGATAAAATTTTAATAGGGAAAGTGGCACATCAAAAATGACACTAAATAATTTTCATTCTAGATCAAATATAAACAAATACAATAGAGTCATGGAAGTGAGCTTAATCATTTCAGATATCAAGGCCTCATTATGATCTTTAAACATGTTACATGCTGTGGCTATCAAATTAAGTTGTACATCAGAATCCACACTGTTCTAGAGGTTACACATAAACCTTTGTAAAACTTTGATTGTGGTTCTCACCATTTAATATTTAAGATAGCATACAGTACCAAGCTGAGTAAAATCACTGAACAGAAAAGATTGAAAAGATTAATATAAAATAAACTTCATCAGGCATACTGATGACAAATAGCTATTACAAAAATATTACAAAATGCTTTTAGAATTTTTATATATTCTATTTAATTCATTTCTCTGGATAATATCAATATTGCTACCTTGCAGAGTATCATTTTGTAAATCAAGAAAGTAATGCTTTATGTAATCCAATATAAACTATTGAGTTTGTTCTTAAATATTTATTTAAAAGTTTTTAAATAGTTTTATTATAAACAGTATAGTAGATATGAATATCAGTAAAATATGTCCCTAACTTCAGTGAACTAAGTCTAGTAGGGAAGTGCAGGAGCAGGATGAACACCATTTTATTATATTTCATGTTCTCATTTAATGTTAAACATATGACATATTTATTATTATTTCAATCATAGCCAAGAAAAATTAATCTCAGAGAAAGTATTGACTTACTTAAAATTCCAGTTGATTTGAAAATATGGAAACAGAATTTGATTCCATATGTGCCTTGGTCTAAGGCATATGTTCTTTGAACTGTATTACATAGCCATCCACAAAGCCAAGGCTTATATCTCTATCAGCTAAAAGCATATGACATATAAGCAGATACTCAGTTTAAAATGAGATAGAGAGGCAAAGGAAAAGTTTCCTCTCTTCAGATAGAGCAGAAGAAACTTGGTGCCATCATGACTGAGGAAGGCTTAAGAGCTGCTAATCAGGAAGTTGGGCAATAAAGGATATGTGGAATTTTAGTAGGTAGAACTGATAAGAAAGCCACTTCTGGAGGGGTAGGAAGTACATGGGAAAGAAACATGCCTTCCTTAAATATATTCTAGATATTTTCTGTGAGGAACATTTTAATAACAGATTTTCTATGAGACAATGCTTTTATGCTTATATGAAAGTCATTTACCTGCTCTATGGGGGCACTACCTGCATAAATAATGCAATACTCAATGGCTAAAGTTTGTACCAGTTGTATTTCATATAATTGTTGATCAGACAGAAAACTAATCCTTGCCTAGTAGACTTACCTTCTAGGGTGGTCATGTTCTTCTATTTCTTAAGCTTTGGAAGAAAATGGTTTAACTTCTACAGCAATACCTATCGGAGCCAGTTTGTACAATATTGATAGAGGTAGAAAATCTAATTTTCAGATTTTGGATTATAATATCTTGAAGGGTAGAGAAATCTGATTGTGTAATAGTGGGTTAGTTTATTAGAGGTAAAGTGGTTGGCTTATATTAAATAAATTTTCCAGACCTCAAATTCAATACCAACTTTACAACTTGCTTTTCTCATTTGATAAAATATCATGGGTATTCTTTCAAGTTGATTAATATAGAGATTATTCATTTTTGAAGTAGATGTGTAGACTTTTGTATTACAAATGAATGTCAGTTAACTTATTTATTCTCTAACTAATGTATATTAATATTTATGTCTTTCTAAAAACTCCAAAATAATGGTGTAATAAATATTCTTATGACTATATTCTTATATATTAGGCTGGGGTTGAGTTGTGATAAGATAAATCTTCCAAAAGAAAAATTATGACTCAAAGCCTGCTTTATGCCTCATGTTTTAAAATCATATGGTCATCTCAATAGATTCAGGAAAAGCATTTGACAAAATTCAACATCTTGTCATGATAAAAACTCTCAAAAACTGGGTATAGAGAAGCATATCTCAACATAATGAAGTCCATCTATTACAAGTCCAAAGCTAACATCATCCACAGTGTTGAAAAACTCAAAGCTTTTCCTTTCAGATCAAGAAAAAACAAGGGTACCTGCTCTCACCTGTCCTAGTTGACATAGTACTGGAAATCATAACAGGAGCAATAGGGCAAGAAAAAGAAATACAAGTCAACCAATTAGTTAATATATGAATTATATATTAAATATTAATATATGAATTCAGTGTAGTTTCAGGACAGAAAACCAACATATGTAAATCAGTTGTGTTTATATATACCAAAAAGGAACTATCAGAAAAATAAATTAAGAACAAGTGTTGATGAGAATGTGGAAAAAAAGGAACCTCTTGCACTGTCGGTGGAAATGGAAAGAGGTACAGCCACTGGGGAAAACAGTATGAAGGTTCCTCAAAGTTAGAAATAAAACTACCCTGCAATCCAGTAATCACACTACTGGGTATTTGCCAAAAAAAAAAAAAAATACAAAAACACTAATCGAAAGGGATACACACACCCCTATGTTTATAGCAGCATTATAGCATTATAGTGCTATAGCACTATAGCAGCATATGCTAAGTGAAATAAGTCAGAGAAAGAAAAATACCATATGATTGTATTAATATGTGGAATTTAAGAAACAAACAAAATAATGAGTAAAGGAAAAATGAAGAAAGAGAGAATGAGACAGAGAGAGAAAGCAAGAAAAAGACTCTTAATTATAGAAAACAAACTGATGGTTACCATAGGAGAGGTGGGTGGGATGATGGGTAAAGTAGTGATTAGTAATATCATCACAGCAAGGAATGCACTTGTTGTGATGAACAGGAAGTGTTGTATGGAAGTGTTGAATCATTAAAATGTATACCTGAAACTAATGTAACACTGTATATTAACTATACCAAAATTTAAAAAAAATTAAAAAGAAAAAAAACCAAAAAGAAATTAAGAAGACAATCACATTTACAATAGCGTCATGAAGAAAAAAACAAAAAACAAAAAACAAAAAACTAAGGAATAAATTTAACCAAGGAACTAAAAGTTCTGTGCCTTGAAATTATAAAACATTGACAAAAAAAGTAAGAAGGTGCAATAAATGGGGAGGTATTCTGTGTTCATGGGTTTGAAGAATTAATATTGTTCACATGTCCACTCTATCCAAAGTGACCTACAGATTCAGTGCAATCTCTACCAAAATTTAAATGCCATTTTTCACAGACAAAGAAAAAAAAATAGAATTGGTATAAAACCATAGAACCACAATGAGATATCACCTCATACCTGTTAAGATGACTATTAATAGAAAAAAATAACAAATGTTGGCAAAGAGGTGGAGAAAAGGGAACCCTGGTCTATTGTTGGTGAGAATGTAAACTGGTGCATCCACTATGGAAAACATAATGGCATTTTGCAAGAAATTAAAGTTGATCCAGCAATCCTACTTCTGAGCATATATCTAAAGGTCATGAAATCACTATCTTGAAGAGATATCTGTACGTCTATGTTCATTGCAGCATTATTCAGAATAGCAAGGTATGGAAATAGCGTATTAATGGATAAAGAAAATCTGATATGTGTATTGACAATAGAATAATATTCAATCCTAAAACAAAATGGAAACCCTGCCAGCTGCGACAATATGAATAAACTTGGAGGATATTATGCTAAGTAAAATAAGACGGCAAAGAAAGACAAATATGGTCTGGAATCACCTGTATGTGAATCTTAGAAAAAATTGAATGGTGGAAGAGAGTGTAGAAAAGTAGTTGCCAGGGCTGGTATTTGGGGGAAATAGAGGAATGTACAGCAGCACAAAATTTCAGTCATAAGTTGAATAAGTTCTGAGGTCTAATGTATAACATAATAACTATAATTGATAATACTCTATTATATAATTAAAATTTGTGAAATAAGCTTAAGTATTGTCACAAAGAAAAAGGAAATTAAATAATCCACACATTCAACTCAAAGTAAGATGAATAAAGAAAATGGAATATTAATGAAATTGAGCTCAGATTATAACCAAACTAAAAATAATCAATAACGAATAAAGAATACGTAAGACAAACACACCCCCTCAAAAAAAACCCTGCTTAAAATATCATTGAATTAGGAAAAAAAAACTCTAAAAAGTGTGTTCAAAATATTTTTTTTAAATTGAAGGCACACTTAAATAATATTTGGGATAAAAACAGTAAGGCTGGTTGAATGAAAGCAGGTGACAAGAGCTGAAAGATTTGCTTTGGTGCTTTTCACCTGGATTCTACTTTCAACTCAGTCTCTTAATACCTGTATGATATGTAACTTAGCCACTGTATGTGCTAACTTTTTCATGTGTAAAGTGGATTTGTAACATTACCTAACTCTTGAAACTTGTGTGACTATTACATCATTTAAATGCTTAATACTTATCTCATGTAAATAAACTAATATAAGTACTCAATAACTATAAGCTAACATGATCTAAATGGAAAACCAAAATAGAATATTTTCACTAACAAATTTAAAATCCTAAGTTAAATAGACACTTTTCTAGGAAAAATATAAATTTTGAAATTTAATTCAAGGTAAATTGGCCACTTGCCATGAAACAATAAACTTTAAAAAAACTGAAGATATGGATTAGGAAGGATATTTATAAAGCCATTAAGTTTTATAGTATATTGTTCCAAGATTTAAGAAATAGAAAATTCTTATTTTATATAAAGACATTGAGACTAATATAACCCTGATATTGGAATGTTATTTATATACATTAATTTATCTTTCAAAGAGTCATAGGACTCTAAAGTGCATTATTTTGAAATGTCTCCCTTTTTGAAATAATCATGTTTCCATCTGGGACTTCAAAGTATTTGATTAGACTTGATAACAAAAATAATAGGCTTAATTTGATACTCATAATAAACATGTATTTATAATAAAAATGTAAACATAATAGTAAAATAGGGCTTACTCCAAACTCATTCTATTTTTTAATCTCCAATCATTTATTTTTTAAGAACAAAGATCTGAAACAGAAGAAGTAGTTTGTTTGACAAACAGGATTTTGGGTCCTCAAATATGAGGAATTTGAAGGACTAAACTCACTTTTACCAACCTTCTGGAGTGTACTCTGGGTATAACTCTTAATGAGTCTGTGTTTCATATTTGTGACTTTTCTTTCCCTAGTTAGATTGATCAGTTCCTCAAAAAGATAAATCTTGTTAGATACTACCTTGATTTTATGAGAAATGCAAATAGAAAATGTTCTGCTAGGTAAACAGTGTAGTTTTTAAAGTGTCAGATCAGATTATTAGAACTAGTTTCTCAATATAATGACTTCCATGTTGGTAATCACCTTCAAGGAGTTTAAACTCTTTAAAATTCTAAAGTTTTAACATTGAAATTTTGTTCTGAACCAAATTGCTTTCTCTTTTCATTCAAATAAATACCTATGGGACTACTTTTTTTCACTGCTACCTTTGAATGTTGTCTTTGTTCTCATGAGCAATTTTGTTTGCCTTATTTCACAGCTTATACACAATTTTCAGCATTTTTCAGCGAAATGTTTACTTTCTAACTTCCATGATTACATTCCATCCAGTTTAAAACAGACGATTGACTTACTGATTGTTTTATTTCTTTTTCCAAACCTCCATTCAATTATCAGTAAAGAAAAAAATTTTTTTAAAGCCCTAGATTTGAAATGAAGTAGAAACCAGGGATAAGCAGACAATAATGATAGATAATAATAATAATAGATAGATAGATAGATAGATAGATAGATGATAGATAAATGCCTTCTCAATTAAAAAAAAAAAAAACTATTAACATGTTTTTAAGGACCAGTACAAATTTCCTTTCTCAAGTGAAAGATTTCTTTTTATTGAAAGTATTCCCCTTTAATCTGCAAACAAATCATCACTAGATCTGGTTAAAATTCTTTGAATTATATTTTATTTTCTAAGTGAAAAATACATAATTATATGCTCATATCGTATAATTTAAAACCATGTTAATCAAAGTGTGGTTCTTGAGCCATTATCGTCATCATCATCTGGGAACTTATGAAAATACAGAATCTCCTTTACTTACATAGAAAGAGTAAACATCTCAAGTCTTAAATGAATGTCACTGGAACCATTACCAATCTGTGCAAAAACTACTCTGTTTTCTTTTTTTCATTGTATACATTGTTAATTGTATCAACTTAATTCACACACATTTCATTTTGTCCCATAATTACTAAAAGTGCATCTAACTTGCTTCTTCCTGACTCTCAATCATTTGTGTCATATTCAGCTTCTATAATCATATCAATTCTCGCCCAACAAACTTTCAGTGATTATTGCTTACCGAATTAAATGACGCTCCTTTGTTTCACAGTTAAGATTTGTCATAATATGCCCCTCCGCTTTCCCTTTTCACATTATCTGTCACTCCTTGTTTATATATTCTACATTCCTGGTAATCTTACTGGTGTGTGTCTCTCAAACATGCATTATATTTTCCTAGCTTTCAGCTTCAATTTTTATGCCAGGAAAGAATTAAAGGAATGGTCCAATGGGGCAAAAAACTCAAAGAACACAAAAATGTCTTTAAAGTTGTACTTGAAGTTTGTCTCCTATTCCAGAAAAACATTGTATCTCAAAATACTAGAATATCTGTCAAATGAAAGTGATTTTCATACATTACAAGGAACCGTGAAAAATATTAAATTAGATAAATATTAAATATTAAATATTAGTTAAATATTAAATTAGAAGTTTCTAAATAGTAAACATATACAATGAATATAGAGGTCATGAAAACATGGACAGGAGAATGGGTTTTAAACCATTTGTAAGTATTTCTTTCCTGGCATATTGTGTTCTAACATCTAGTAATTTAGATTCACATTTCTTTCTTCATAAGTGTGAATATAATTTTCTCTACTTTAAGAGATGCGATGAGCTTGTCAGGTAAAATATTATTTTATTTTGATCCTTCTAACACTCACACAACTTTCATGCATTGCACGTTAGCACCCCTTATCTCCTTTTGTGTGCCAGATTCAGATTTTCATACCTTGATTAGTGAAAGAATATTTTGAACTATTACACGATGCTGCTGCCAGCTGGCTCTAACAAATCAGTTTTGTCAAAGTCACCAACTTTGTATATCAGTATGGTGTGGTTTGGAATGACTTTTATTTCATTCCTTTCATGTAATTTTATACAATGAGTGTAAAATCAAGTATAAAATTCTAATGTCAGTTTTTTAAAAATTTTTTAAAAATGTTTATTTTTAAAACTTTTTTTTAACGTTTATTTTTGAGACAGAGACAGAGCATGAACGGGGGAGGGGCAGAGAGAGAGGGAGACACAGAATCGGAAGCAGGCTCCAGGCTCCGACCATGAGCCCAGAGCCCGACGTGGGGCTCGAACTCACGGACCGCAAGATCGTGACCTGAGCCAAAGTCGGACGCCCAACCGACTGAGCCACCCAGGCACCCCATAAAATGTTTATTTTTGAGAGAGAGAGAGACAGAGCATGAGCAGAGGAGGGTCAGAGAAAGAGGGAGACAGAATCTAGCTGTCAGCACAGAGCCCGAAGTGGGGCTCAAAGCCAAAAACCGTGAGATCGTGACCTGAGCCGAAGTCAGACACTTAACCGACTGAGCCACCCAGGCACCCCTAATGTCACTTTTTAAAGCATGGCTTATCTTTGTAACAGTAGAGCAAAATTAAAATTCTATTTGGCATGTGTAAAATTGTTAGCCTCCAATGGACAATTTTTGGACTTAAACTAGTTAACTATTAATTCAGTTGTGAAAAGAAAGTAATGAAATTAAGAAACAATACTGAGTTCTACAAAGAGAACATTAAAATAAATTCCATAGCAGCTGGTGTAATATTGAAACTTACTGTTTTTTTCTATATTGCAAACTCTGGAAAAAAAAACGCACTTAGGACATCACTTTTTATATAGTTGACATACACTGTTACATTAGTATCAGGTATACAACACAGTGATTTAACAATTCTGTACATTACTCAGTGCTCACCACAGTAAGTGTAGTTACCATCTGTCACCGTCACTATACAACATTATTACAATATTGTTGACTATATTCCCTATGCTGTCCTTTTCAACCCAGTCTCACTTATTTAAAACTAAAGGTTTGTACCTCTTAATCTCCTTTTCCTGTTTCACCCATTCCCCTACCTCTTCCCTCTGGCAACCACAAGTTTGCTTCCTATATCTGTCTTTTTGGTTTTCTGTGTCTGTTCATTTGTTTTGTTTTTCAGATTCCACTTCAATATGTTGATTGACTCTGTTTTTCTGGAATTGATGATTTTATGATTAAGCAAAATGGAAGGTGGTGCTGTCAAAGTCTTGCCTTTGTGATAGAATTATTTTCTGTCAGGAGCTCATGTAGCTTTTTGTTTTTAGCACTGATCCATATCTTCAGGTCAAGATTGACAAGACTTTCTATGCAGTCATCAGAGTTCACTGTGGGTTTACTCTTATGTCCAAGTAGAACCTTCCAGGACCATTTTAATCCACCTTCTGCTACAGATCAGAGGCAACCGTTGTCTTTTGTGTCTGTGGCACCCAAAGCTCGGGATAGTTATTCTCCACCTTTACTGCAGTATAAGAATAGAAGTGACAAAGAGTATTATTTTCTCACAATTCCAGCAAAAGCAAATATTGCAACGTCTGAGTTTGTATTTAAAGTATTTAACTTGGTAACACAGAAGAATAAATACAAAAAAATCCTCTAATTAAGAATATGGGGCCCCTGGGGGCCCCTGGGGACACCCGGATGGCTCAGTTGGTTAAGTGCCCAACTCTGCTCAGGTCATGATCTCACAGTTCATAGGATCAAGCCCTGCGTCAGTCTCTGTGCTGACAGCTCAGAGCCTGGAGCCTGCTTCGGATTCTGTGTCTCCTTCTCTCTACCCCACACCTGCTCACATTCTGTCTGTCTCTCTCCCACTCTCAAAAATAAATAAACATTAAATTAAAAAAAAAAAAGAATATGGGTCCCCTGGGTGGCTCAGTTGGTTAAGCTACTGACTCTTGATTTTGGCTCAGGTCGTGATCTCAGTTTCTGAGATCCAGTCCTCTGTTGGCTGCACAAAACCTGCTTGGGATTCTCTCTCTCCCACTTTCTCTGTCCTTCCCCTACTCATGCTCTGTCTCTTTCTCTCAAAATAAATAAATAAACTTAAAAAAAAAAGAATATGTGACCCATGTAAAAAATTAACATGGTAAATAAAAATATATACTATTCAAAGGACTAAATATTTTCAATAGGAATTCACCTAGTATTAAAATGACAACTCTTTGCAGAGTGTAGATACTCTATATATTTTTTCATGTTTATTCATCACTGGGAAAGCAATTTCCCTTGTGCACTGCACTCTGGAGATATATATTTATATACATATACACACGTACATATATCTGGATGTGTGTGTGTATGTGTGTATATATATATATATATACACACATGTATATATACACATGTATATATATATATACATATACACACACATACATACATATATATTTACATATATATTTTTGGAGTTCTTGAAGTTTCTTTTTTTTTTAAATTTTTTTTAACGTTTATTTATTTTTGAGACAGAGAGAGACAGAGCATGAACGGGGGAGGGTCAGAGAGAGGGAGACACAGAATCTAAAACAGGCTCCAGGCTCTGAGCTGTCAGCACAGAGCCCGACGCGGGGCTCGAACTCACGGACCGTGAGATCATGACCCGAGCCGAAGTCGGCTGCTCAACCGACTGAGCCACCCAGGTGCCCCTTGAATTTTCTGAAAGATTAGATTATATCATTAAGAATATGTGGAAGAAAAATAATAGCATCAGATATAACAGATTATTTGGAAAATATATTATGCCAGTTACTAAAGAAATTTCAGGGAGGATTCAAAATTACTAATTATTTGCATTGCTCCTATCTCCACTATTTAATCCCATACTCCATGAGGTTATTTTTCTTTTTTGGTATTTTTTTTTATATGAAATTTATTGACAAATTGGTTTCCATACAACACCCAGGGCTCATCCCAAAAGGTGCCCTCCTCAATACCCATCACCCACCCTCCCCTCCCTCCCACCCCCCATCAACCCTCAGTTCTAAGTTTTTAACAGTCTCTTATGCTTTGGCTGTCTCCCACTCTAACCTCTTTTTTTTTTTTTTCCTTCCTCTCCTCCATGGGTTTCTGTTGAGTTTCTCAGGATCCACATAAGAGTGAAACCATATGGTATCTGTCTTTCTCTGTATGGCTTATTTCACTTAGCATCACACTCTCCAGTTCCATCCACGTTGCTACAAAAGGCCATATTTCATTTTTTCTCATTGCCACATAGTACTCCATTGTGTATATAAGCCACAATTTCTTTATCCATTCATCAGTTGATGGACATTTAGGCTCTTTCCATAATTTGGCTATTGTTGAGAGTGCTGCTATGAACATTGGGGTACAAGTGGCCCTATGCATCAGTACTCCTGTATCCCTTGGATAAATTCCTAGCAGTGCTATTGCTGGGTCATAGGGTAGGTCTATTTTTAATTTTCTGAGGAACCTCCACACTGCTTTCCAGAGCGGCTGCACCAATTTGCATTCCCACCAACAGTGCAAGAGGGTTCCCGTTTCTCCACATCCTCTCCAGCATCTATAGTCTCCTGATTTGTTCATTTTGGCCACTCTGACTGGCGTGAGGTGATACCTGAGTGTGGTTTTGATTTGTATTTCCCTGATAAGGAGCGACGCTGAACATCTTTTCATGTGCCTGTTGGCCATCCGGATGTCTTCTTTAGAGAAGTGTCTATTCATGTTTTCTGCCCATTTCTTCACTGGGTTATTTGTTTTTCGGGTGTGGAGTTTGGTGAGCTCTTTATAGATTTTGGATACTAGCCCTTTGTCCGATATGTCATTTGCGAATATCTTTTCCCATTCCGTTGGTTGCCTTTTAGTTTTGTTGGTTGTTTCCTTTGCTGTGCAGAAGCTTTTTATCTTCATAAGGTCCCAGGAATTCACTTTTGCTTTTAATTTCCTTGCCTTTGGGGATGTGTCGAGTAAGAGATTGCTATGGCTGAGGTCAGAGAGGTCTTTTCCTGCTTTCTCCTCTAAGGTTTTGATGGTTTCCTGTCTCACATTCAGGTCCTTTATCCATTTTGAGTTTATTTTTGTGAATGGTGTGAGAAAGTGGTCTAGTTTCAACCTTCTGCATGTTGCTGTCCAGTTCTCCCAGCACCATTTGTTAAAGAGGCTGTCTTTTTTCCATTGGATGTTCTTTCCTGCTTTGTCAAAGATGAGTTGGCCATACGTTTGTGGGTCTAGTTCTGGGGTTTCTATTCTATTCCATTGGTCTATGTGTCTGTTTTGGTGCCAATACCATGCTGTCTTGATGATGACAGCTTTGTAGTAGAGGCTAAAGTCTGGGATTGTGCTGCCTCCTGCTTTGGTCTTCTTCTTCAAAATTCCTTTGGCTATTTGGGGCCTTTTGTGGTTCCATATGAATTTTAGGATTGCTTGTTCTAGTTTCGAGAAGAATGCTGGTGCAACTTTGATTGGGATTGCATTGAATGTGTAGATAGCTTTGGGTAGTATTGACATTTTGACAATATTTATTTTTCCAATCCATGAGCAGGGAATGTCTTTCCATTTCTTTAAATCTTCTTCAATTTCCTTCATAAGCTTTCTATAGTTTTCAGCATACAGATCCTTTACATCTTTGGTTAGATTTATTCCTAGGTATTTTATGCTTCTTGGTGCAATTGTGAATGGGATCAGTTCCTTTATTTGTCTTTCTGTTGCTTCATTGTTAGTGTATAAGAATGCAACTGATTTCTGTACATTGATTTTGTATCCTGCAACTTTGCTGAATTCCTGTATCAGTTCTAGCAGACTTTTGGTGGAGTCTATCGGATTTTCCATGTATAATATCATGTCATCTGCAAAAAGCGAAAGCTTGACTTCATCTTTGCCAATTTTGATGCCTTTGATTTCCTTTTGTTGTCTGATTGCTGATGCTAGAACTTCCAGCACTATGTTAAACAGCAGCGGTGAGAGTGGGCATCCCTGTCGTGTTCCTGATCTCAGTGAAAAAGCTCTCAGTTTTTCCCCGTTGAGGATGATGTTAGCTGTGGGCTTTTATGATCTTTAAGTATGTTCCTTCTATCCCTACTTTCTCAAGGGTTTTTATTAAGAAAGGGTCTGGATTTTGTCAAAGGCCTTTTCTGCATCGATTGACAGGATCATATGGTTCTTCTCTTTTTTTTTTGTTAATGTGATGTATCACGTTGATTGATTTGCAAATGTTGAACCAGCACTGCATCCCAGGAATGAATCCCACTTGATCATGGTGAATAATTCTTTTTATATGCCGTTGAATTCGATTTGCTAGTATCTTATTGAGAATTTTTGCATCCATATTCATCAGGGATATTGGCCTGTAGTTCTCTTTTTTGACTGGGTCTCTGTCTGGTTTAGGAATCAAAGTAATACTGGCTTCATAGAATGAGTCTGGAAGTTTTCCTTCCCTTTCTATTTCTTGGAATAGCTTGAGAAGGATAGGTATTATCTCTGCTTTAAACGTCTGGTAGAACTCCCCTGGGAAGCCATCTGGTCCTGGACTCTTATTTGTTGGGAGATTTTTGATAACCGATTCAATTTCTTCGCTGGTTATGGGTCTGTTCAAGCTTTCTATTTCCTCCTGATTGAGTTTTGGAAGAGTGTGGGTGTTCAGGAATTCGTCCATTTCTTCCAGGTTGTCCAATTTGTTGGCATATAAGTTTTCATAGTATTCCCTGATAATTGTTTTTATCTCTGAGGGATTGGTTGTAATAATTCCATTTTCATTCATGATTTTATCTATTTGGGTCATCTCCCTTTTCCTTTTGAGAAGCCTGGCTAGAGGTTTGTCAATTTTGTTTATTTTTTCAAAAAACCAACTCTTGGTTTCGTTGATCTGCTCTACAGTTTTTTTAGTTCTATATTGTTTATTTCTGCTCTGATCTTTATTATTTCTCTTCTTCTGCTGGGTTTAGGCTGCCTTTGCTGTTCTGCTTCTAGTTCCTTTAGGTGTGCTGTTAGATTTTGTATTTGGGATTTTTCTTGTTTCTTGAGATAGGCCTGGATTGCAATGTATTTTCCTCTCAGGACTGCCTTTGCTGCGTCCCAAAGCGTTTGGATTGTTGTATTTTCATTTTCATTTGTTTCCATATATTTTTTAATTTCTTCTCTAATTGCCTGGTTGACCCACTCATTCGTTAGTAGGGTGTTCTTTAACCTCCATGCTTTTGGAGGTTTTCCAGACTTTTTTCTGTGGTTGATTTCAAGCTTCATAGCATTGTGGTCTGAAAGTAAGCATGGTATAATTTCAATTCTTGTAAACTTATGAAGGGCTGTTTTGTGACCCAGTATATGATCTATCTTGGAGAATGTTCCATGTGCACTTGAGAAGAAAGTATATTCTGTTGCTTTGGGATGCAGAGTTCTAAATATATCTGTCAAGTCCATCTGATCCAATGTATCATTCAGGGCCCTTGTTTCCTTATTGACCGTGTGTCTAGATGATCTATCCATTTCTGTAAGTGGGGTGTTAAAGTCCCCTGCAATTACCACATTCTTATCAATAAGGTTGCTTATGTTTATGAGTAATTGTTTTATATATTTGGGGGCTCCGGTATTCGGTGCATAGACATTTATAATTCTTAGCTCTTCCTGATGGATAGACCCTGTAACTATTATATAATGTCCTTCTTCATCTCTTGTTACAGCCTTTAATTTAAAGTCTAGTTTGTCTGATATAAGTATGGCTACTCCAGCTTTCTTTTGGCTTCCAGTCGCATGATAAGTATGGCTACTCCAGCTTTCTTTTGGCTTCCAGTCGCATGATAAATAGTTCTCCATCCCCTCACTCTCAATCTAAAGGTGTCCTCAGGTCTAAAATGAGTCTCTTGTAGACAGCAAAGAGATGGGTCTTGTTTTTTTATCCATTCTGATACCCTATGCCTTTTGGTTGGCGCATTTAATCCATTTACATTCAGTGTTATTATAGAAAGATACGGGTTTAGAGTCATTGTGATGTCTGTATGTTTTATGCTTGTAGTGATGCCTCTGGGACTTTGTCTCACTTTGTAGTGATCCTGGGTCCCCCTTAGGATCTCTTGTAGGGCTGGTTTAGTGGTGACAAATTCCTTCAGTTTTTGTTTGTTTGGGAAGACCTTTATCTCTCCTTCTATTCTAAATGACAGACTTGCTGGATAAAGGATTCTTGGCTGCATATTTTTTCTGTCTAGCACCCTGAAAACCTCGTGCCAATTCTTTCTGGCCTGCCAAGTTTCAAAAGAGAGATCAGTCACGAGTCTTATAGGTCTCCCTTTATATGTGAGGGCACGTTTACCTCTTGCTGCCTTCAGAATTTTCTCTTTATCCTTTAATTTTGCCAGTTTCACTATGATATGTCGTGCAGAAGATCGATTCAAGTTACGTCTGAAGGGAGTTCTCTGTGCCTCTTGGATTTCAATGCCTTTTTCCTTCCCCAGTTCAGGGAAGTTCTCAGCTATTATTTCTTCAAGTACCCCTTCAGCACCTTTCCCTCTCTCTTCCTCCTCTGGGATACCAATTATGCGTATATTATTTCTTTTTAGTGTATCACTTAGTTCTCTAATTTTCCCCTCATACTCCTGGATTTTTTTATCTCTCTTTTTCTCAGCTTCCTCTTTTCCCATAACTTTATCTTCTAGTTCACCTATTCTCTCCTCTGCCTCTTCAATCCGAGCCGTGGTGGTTTCCATTTTGTTTTGCATTTCATTTAAAGCGTTTTTCAGCTCCTCGTGACTGTTACTTAGGCCCTTGATCTCTGTAGCAAGAGATTCTCTGCTGTCCTGTATACTGTTTTCAAGCCCAGCAATTAATTTTATGACTATTATTCTAAATTCACTTTCTGTTTTATTATTTAAATCCTTTTTGATCAGCTCATTCGCTGTTGTTATTTCCTGGAGATTCTTCTGAGGGGAATTCTTTCCCTTGGTCATTTTGGATAGTCCCTGTCGTGGTGAGGACCTGCAGGGCACTTCCCCTGTGCTGTGGTGTATAACTGGAGTTGGTGGGCGGGGCCACAGTCAGACCTGATGTCTGCCCCAAACCCACCGCTGGGGCCAGTCAGACTGGTGTGTGCCTTCTCTTCCCCTCTCCTAGGGGTGGGATTCACTGTGGGGTGGCGTGGCCCGTCTGGGCTACTTGCACCCTGCCAGGCTTGTGATGCTGGGGATCTGGCGTATTAGCTGGGGTGGGTAGGCAAGGTGCACAGGGGCAGGAGGGGCAGGCTTAGCTCGCTTCTCCTTAGGTGATCCACCTCAGGATGGGCCCTGTGGCAGAGGGAGGGAGTCAGATCTGCTGCCGGAAGTTTTGCTCTGCAGAAGCATAGAGTTGGGTGTTTGCGCGAAGCAAGCAAGTTCCCTGGCAGGAACTGGTTCCCTTTGGGATTTTGGCTGGGGGATGGGCGGGGGAGATGGCGCTGGCGAGCGCCTTTGTTCCCCACCAAACTGAGCTCTGTCGTCCTGGGGCTCAGCAGCTCTCCCTCCCTTTTTCCTCCTGCCTTCCTGCTTTCTGAGCAGAGCTGTTAACTTATGACCTCCCAGACGCTAAGTCGCGCTTGCTGTCGGAACACAGTCCGTCAGGCCCCTCCGCTTTTGCAAGCCAGATCGGGGACTCTGCTTGGCCGGCGAGCCGCCCCTCCGCCCCGGCTCCCTCCCGCCAGTCCGTGGAGCGCACACCGCCTCGCCGCCCTTCCTACCCTCTTCCGTGGGCCTCTCGTCTGCGCTTGGCTCCAGCGACTCCGTTCTGCTAGTCTTCTGGCGTTTTTCTGGGTTATTTAGGCAGGTGTTGGTGGAATCTAAGTGATCAGCAGGATGCGCGGTGAGCCCAGCATCCTCCTAAGTCGCCATCTTGCCAAAGTTCTCCATGAGGTTATTTTAATAACATTTTCCTTTTAGTATTTTAAGACTTGAAGAAATTGATTCCTTTTAACAATCTCAACATAGCTTTGATATTTGAGGTAATCCAAAAGTAATTTCATTAGAAAATATTCTTGCATAGAACATAGCATTTTTCTTACATTTGTTTTTACCTTTGAATTTAGGGAAATCTAAATTACTTACTTTTTACTGGTATTTTGCAATTGACTAAATATCAATATAGCCTAGTTTTCAATCATGTTATGCTTTATACTTTTGAAAATCTTTATATAATCTAGTCAGTCATTGGAACATTCTGTTAATATGTAGTCTAAACTATTTTAATATTGCTGAGCACCCATAGTATATATTTGCAAATGCTGAAAGTTTCTTATGACCTTTGTGAAAATTATAAAAATGATTATAAATGTCTCAACAGCTAGACAGAACAAACAGCACTGGATTTTCCGGGAGTGTGATGTATAAGCCACAGAACATCTGTGCTATGAATGTTTAAATACATATGAAATCTGCCTTCATGCAGCAAGTACCTAGGAAAGCCAAATACATAATGGTGGTTTTATGAAATATTTTGGTCCTAGTGCAAGGAAATTTTATCTTAATATAATAGAAATCATGACAGATCTACAAAGCCCTGATAGGTGTATAATGGCATTCAGATCAGAATAGTGGTATTTGACTTGTTAAGGTCTCTGTGTGGCAATAATTGTGTTGCAGACAAAAAATGATCAATATATTTTGGAGTTGATCTCAAGTAGTGTATTCTTGTCTCATATTAAAGAATCTTGTATATGTGTATTTAATAATATTTGAAGTACTCATCATATTAGCTGTTTTTTTTTTCCCGTTTCTTATAAGTCACCTATTGGTATGCTTTAGCATGTTCATAAATTAAGAGGAAAGTTCCTAGAAAGTAGCAAATTCTTCTATGCCTCTCCCCTGTTTTTTTCGTTATTTTACATAATTTAGTATTTCTTAGATATCAGTTAGATAGCATGACACACTCACTAATACTTGACTTTAAACTGAGGAAATGGCTGGGGCACCTGGGTGGCTCAGTTGGTTGAGCTTCCGACTTCGGCTCAGGGCATGATCTCACAGTTGGTGGGTTCGAGCCCCGCATTGGGCTCTGTGCTGACAGCTCAGAGCCCAGAGCCTGCTTCCGATTCTGTGTCTCCCTCTCTCTCTGCCCCTTCTCCACTCACACTGTCTTTCTCTCCTTCAAAAATAAATAAACATTAAAAAAAATTAAAAAAAATAAACTGAGGAGATGGCTTTATACATAAACGATATTGTTAATGAAGGAGAATGATTTTGCTGCCTAAATTTCTGTAGTTTGAAATTTTCTGTTTAAAAATTGCATTAGGATTTCCAACAGTGCCTGACTCTTGAAGGAAATGTAGAATTTTGTGAATTAATTATTAATCATAATTTTTTGTAAGAACTATTGGACACAGATATTATTTTCAATACATTTTTTATTTTTAAAAATTTTTTTTCAACGTTTATTTATTTTTTTGGGACAGAGAAAGACAGAGCATGATGGGGGAGGGGCAGAGAGAGAGGGAGACACAGAATCGGAAACAGGCTCCAGGCTCTGAGCCATCAGCCCAGAGCCCGACGCGGGGCTCGAACTCACGGACCGCGAGATCGTGACCTGGTTGAAGTCGGACGCTTAACCGACTGCGCCACCCAGGCGCCCCTCAATACATTTTTTAAAAAGTTTTATTTATTTTGAGAGACATGACGTGTGCACATGCATGAGTAGTGGTGGAGCAGTGAGAGAGGAAGATAGAGAATCCCAAGCAGGTATCATGCTCAGCACAGAGCCCAGCTTGGGGCTTGATCCCAGGAACTGTGAGATCATGACCTGAGCCAAAATCAAGAGTTGCACACTTAATCCACTGAGCCACTCAGGCACCTCTAGACGTAGATATTCTTAGACAGTATCCATATAGGCATGTGAAAAGCTTATATAAATAATAGCCATAGTTAGCAATGAACATTGCTCCATAAAAACACAAACGCTCTGTCCTCTAATTTCACAAAAGCAAATTAAAACCAGTATTAATTCATTAATATATGATATGCCACGTCCAGTGCTAAGCCTATTACATCATTTATGTCCATAAGAAATTTCTAAGTAACAATTATTATCTCACTTTTCTACATCATAAAACCGAGTCTTCAAAAGGTATGTAACTTGATGAAGGTGTGCATAACTAGAAAGTGGCCAGGCTGTGGTGGGACCCAAGTCATCTGACTGTAGATGTAAAGTTCTCACCCATGTTCTACTGACAATTAGACAGCTAATAATAATACCAATTCTCAGGGACTGTATTTCCCTTTTACTTTCAACACATTTTCATGCATACAAGATATGTTCCATTGTTCTCTGATTTTGAATGGAAACATGAATAACACGGGAGAAAATTTTCACACTGTTTCCAATTGTGCTTCTCACATAGAAACTGACGGAAAGAAGGATTTTATCACATTATGATCAGTCACACTTGCAAATGCCATTTGAAGTGTCAGAGTGAAAATGTCTGCTCTTTCTGCTGTGCTCATGGATGACTTATCTCTGTCATTTAATTTTAAAAAGCAAATATTTTGAACTATACAAATATTTCTGTTTATATATAAGCATAACAGAAAAAATCATGAATCAACATCTTTCTTTGCAGGATATAAATCATATTATCCTCAATTAAAATTTCAAAATCTGCCATAGTATAGTAAACTTGTGTAATTTAGATTCTTTAATTAAATTTTATTGAGTGTAATTTTGTCTTCATCTGTATAAGTGAAACAAAAGGAAGATCTGGGGTTTGAGGAGTAGAAAAGGGATTTAAAAAGCAGAAATAACTATATCTCCATTTAGTTTCCTGGTAAAAATATTTGAGCAAGTTTTTTCCCACAGAACAGAATTAAAAATGCATATACTCAAAATATTATGATTATTTCAACTTCCTGAAGAAGTTTTAGGAACAAATAATAGACAACTAGAATAGACAATATGCCAAATTTCAGTAATTCTAAACTATACCTGTGTGTGCATGTGCACGTGTATATGTGTTTAACTGCTGAGAACATAGCAGCTTTGCTGAACTATATTCCTCTTTCTCATTCCAAGTGAGACATAAAATTATTTGCACTCCTTAATGGTTGCCATGATATTCTTGTGATGGCTGGAAGCTTGAATTTGTATAGATGCAATGCCTTTGCATTGTTTTTCATTTCTTAGGGGAAAAGGGAAGGCAGAGTAGATCATTGTGTTGGTCACTGAAACTATCTCCAAAGTGTTTTAATTATTACCAACAAGGCACCCTACTTTAATTCACAATATTTATTCATTCAATATAATACAGTTTAACAAATCTACAGAGTGCTTCCTGTGTTCAAAGAGAGGCATGATTGCAGCCTTGTTTTCACCCACCTAGATAATGAACTTTAAGATATATATCTACTCAGGGCGCCTGGGTGGCTCAGTAGGCTAAGTGTCCCACTCTTGGTTTCGGTTCAGATCATGATCTCCCAGTTCATGAATTTGAGCCCTGTGTCCGGCTCAGTGCTGCTGGTTCAGAGACTGCTTGGGATTTTCTCCCTCTTCCTCCCTCTCTGTCCCTCCCCTGCTCTCTCTGTCTCTCTGCCTCTCAAAATAAATAAGTAAACACTAAGAAAAAAAAAAGAAATATATCTAATTGTCACCTTAATATTCTGTAAGTAATTATTTAAATGTAATGTATTGGGTTATTTTATTTTATTGGAATATAAGGCATATCTTATACTGGCGTAATTTTCTGCTGTTTTCTAGAATTCATGTTCGTTTTCTTCAACTTCCCAATTGTACTAAATTGGCTCCCTTGACACATTTTAATGATGTTTACCTAAAGAAAAAAAAACACAAATTGGATATTGGAATAAATGACTTTTCCAAGCTTTAGGGAACCTCATTCCTATTTCAGATTGTTTTTGCTTCCTAATCGTGGATGATTTTAGGCTTGAATCAAATAGATAACTACCTATTTTGTTTAATTGGGAGATATCTTAGAAAAACCTCAACATTTAATTCACTTAACACCTACCATATATACACATTTCTAAATATTTCTTTCCCAGACCCAAACATATGTCTTCATTTCCTGTCATTTTCTTTGGATTTAGACATTCAATACAACAGCAGTTTCTATGTGAATTATGACTGCCAAATCATTGAGATCATTCTGTTTAGATGTCAGGGAGCAAAGGTACTTAGAAACTAGCCAACCCTTCGTGGAGAAAGTTTTCTCTAATATCTATCTACACAGCCAGACCCACCTGGAGAAGAAGGTCATGCCTTTACAAGAGGTCAGAATATTCAGGGGAAAAGGGAGTTACTGAAAAAAAAATTAATGACAACATAGTAGAAAAAGTGAAGACAACTATATTTGGTAGAGAAATGGAACCACTGGGCAGAAAATATGAAGATACTAGATCCAACAGTGGCTCCCAATACTGTCACTTTGAGCAATTCACAAAGGCCCTCTTACATTATTACATAGGATGTTTGCCTATAGAAACTTTAAGGTTCTTTCCAATTCAGCAATTCTTAACATTTGATTTTAGAAATATATTTCTGCTTCTATTCCATTCTAAAAAATAATAACAAGGAAGGCAGCGAAGGGAGGAAATTATCCATCATCGATCCTGATTATACTAGAACTACCAGTATTGAATTTTAATAATACAGAGGAGACAAATCACAACATATGCTGCGGCAGAAATAAGAGAGAAAAAAAAGAAAAATGTCCTAACACTCCAACATAAACTTACTGCTTTACTCAAGACACCACCAATAGCATCTTCCTTTTAAATGTTGTCATGGGGAGACTCTCATAGGTTTCTACTTTTCTACACAGCTGGGGATTATACAGAAAAGATTTATTTGGACAAAGTTAATTTGGCACATGTGATACCACCTGCTGTCTGTACTGTATATATTTTTTGCTTATTCTGAAATGGCTCTGATGTTATCATTTTATCTTCAGGTACAGAAGGAAATAAAACACCCCCTACCACTACTCTCCTGCATTTGCCTTCCTCTTTTAAAAACACAGGGCCATAAAAAGATGATTTGCAAAACCGGAATGAAAGATCAGAATGTTATTTTTATTATGATGTTAATAACGAGCTTGCAAGGCATGCACTGCCTGCCATTATTACTGTTTGTTGTATAGAGCCTAAAAACCAACAACTGGCATTTGGTCCTTCATGAGATGATTCATCTAATCACTCATTACTGCCTCTTCCGCTCCTAAAACCCATAAGCATATTATTACAATCAGTGGTGGTTAATTTTATGTCACCTTGAATGGGTTAAGAGATACCTAGGTAGCAGAGTGTTTCTGGATGAGATCAGCATCTGAATCAGAGCTCCTGCTTCTTCAACCCTTGGACTCCTGGTATTTAAACCAGGAACTCCTGGTTCTTAAGCCTTTGGACTTGGACTGATTTATACCAACATGTTTCCTAGTTCCAACCATGTAGATGGCAGAGTATGGAAATTCTTGGGATCCATAACTGCCTAAGCCAATTTCTAAACAAATCTCTCTCTTTCTTTATTGGTTCTGTTTCTCTGGAGAAACCTGTCTAATGTAACCAGGTTATTAATAAGCTTACGTTTTAAAATCATATAATCAACTTTTTAATAATGGGATGTTGAAATGGATAGTCTGTTCTCCAGGGGGAGGGGGGCACAGGGCATTATCAGCTACAAACATGAGCTCTGCTGTATTAAATGATCTATGTTCTGCTCTCAGAGTGTGTACTCAGAAACTCTAAAGTTTGCTTTCTGTCAAGCTCTGGATTGACACTTGCTATTGCGGGAGTAACATATTTCCTTTTATTTGTCTTAATTTTACAGTTTAAAAGTTTTAAGGGATCACACCCGAGAAGTGAAAGAGGATACCTGGTGATCTTCAGAGGGACTCTTTTTGATAGGCTGTCCAGTTGCTTAGAAGAGGAGAGAGGATCTCCTCCAAACCAGAGCAAGGTGGGCACTCTTGACCTTGGCCCTACTGAGACCCAAGCTCTGTGCCTGTGAATACTGCTTCCTCTTCCTCTGCTTATTGCTCTATGCGATTCCCAGCCTGTCCTCTAAACCCACTCATCGGTGTTTATCTTTGCCTTTTGCTTGATGACTTTTTAAAAATTATTTTTTAATGTTTATTTATTTTTGAGAGAGACAGATGAGTGTGAGCAGGGGAGGGGCAGAGAAAGAGGGAGGCACGGAATCTGAAGCAGGCTCCAGGCTCCACGCTGTCAGCACAGAGCCCTACTTAGGGCTCAAACCCATGAACTGCAAGATCATGACCTGAGCTGGAGCCGGAAGCTTAACCGACTGAGCCACCCAGACTCCCCTTGCTTGATGACTTTTAATGATACTATTGTTGAATTTGGAGGACTCCATATTTTGTCTATAATATTCTCCTTCCACAGGGTTGCCATAAAGATGTGCCACTGAAATCTTATGAGGGAAGGGGTGTGGTTGATTCACAGTACCAACTGCCACCTCTAAAGATCCAGCACTATATTTCTGTTGGGATCCCACTTCCCCAGATGATTGCCGGCCAATACCTGGGCATGCTCTCAGTGCTAGTGCTGGCCTGTTCCTGTAATTCGTGGAACAGGAACATCTAACAGGGGATGTGGGCTGCGGACTCCCCATTGTCCTGGCAGAAACTTTCTTAAAACTACTGAGACCCTGTAACCTCACAATCCTCTTCTACCCTGTCATATCACGGGCCCATCCTATATTACACTCTGCAGGCTCTCTCCTCTGATGCCTGCTTCCTCCTCCGCTCTCTCCTTCACAGCCATTTCCCCCAATAAGTTGCTTGCATTTCTAATCCTGTCTTAGCATCTGTTTCTTGGTGAATCCAAACTGATGGATTTCCTAATCCTAAGAAGCAGTTGATATGGCTCATTAAAAAAGGAAGAAAAACATAAACACATACAAAATCAGGTTTAAAAAAAGAAAATGTGAGAACAGAGCTGAAAGTATATGGACCCAGGAGACTCTGGTTAATATGCAATCACAAACCAAGTAAAATATTTTACTTAAATAAATATAAAATATAAATATATTTAATATAAATATAAAAAGAATATAAAAACATATAATTTACAAATCTCACTCTGAACTTCCTGGCATCTGGGGAAACATTGTAAATAAATTACACAAATTTTATAGCATAAATGCAACTTATTCCAACTGTCTGGTTCAAAAGCTTGGCCTCTGCTACAGCCCCTTGTCTGTGTCACCACTTCCTTCCTTTGGAAAGTAGTCCCTTCACAACCTTCTCCCCTCACAGTAACCAGGTTGTCTGAATAGCAGGTGACTTCTTGTTCATGACTCTATTCCCTGGCTTCAGTGACAGGCTGATGTATAGACATATGTCCACCACTCTGGATACAGTGAGTGCTTCTGCTAGACATGACTCAAGACTTGTCAACCAGTGTTCTTGCCTAAGGTCTTTTAATTAAGGCTGGCAAGAAAGAGTCCTCTTTGTTCTTTGGCTGGAGCTCTGTAGGTGTGCATGAAGATGCCAACGGTCATAGGGAATGATTAACTAAAATAGTAAGATTGGTATCTTGAAAACACCAGAGATGAGAGATTGAGTGCAGATGGTACTAGAATCAGTGATTGTAGTCATTCCTAAGGCTATATCCATCCCTGTTCTTGCTGTGGTTTGGCTATGCAATTCAATTAATTCAACATTTTGCTTAAGGCATCCTGAGTTGATGCTCTGTTGCTTATAAACCAAAAGGCTTATCTAGTGTAGTTGTCATTCTTATTCCTTGATATTACTTTCTTCATAGCATCTCTCTGACATTGTGTGTAATATCATAATAAGCACTTGCAGACTTTTGGCAGAATATGTCTCTTGCACTTTAGCTGGTAGAATACAAAATGAATTTATTTCATTGATTGTAACCATTTTATTTTGCATTTATTTCATGCATTATTTAAATATTTAATAAACTTCATTTTTAAGAATAGTTTTAGATTTACAAAAATGTTATAAGAATTCTTGACAAAATTATTTTTATGTCACACCTCATTTCTCTCATTGCTAATATTACTTTGGTACATTTGTTACAATTAGTGAACTGATATCGATACATTCTTATCACCTAAAGTCAATATTTTATTTATATTTCCTTAGTTTTTCCCTTGATGTTTTTTTTGTGATCCAGAACCCCATCTAGGTTACCACATCACTTTTAATAATCATATCTTCTTAGGTTGGATCAGCTTTGTTGTGACAGTTTCTCAGATTTTCCTGTTTTTTGATGACCTTGACAATTTTCTGGAGTGCTAGTCAGGTATGTTGTAGAATATCTTCCAGAGTGCTAGTCAGGTATGTTGGGATTGGTCTGATGTTTTTCTCATACTAAGACTATGGTTATGGGTTTTGGGAAAGAAGATCACAGAAGTAAAGTGCCAGTCTCCTGACATCATATCTGCTTTCATGATAATCTGAGTTCTCATAAATTTTATCCCCCATCTGCTAAATTTGCTTACAACAGGAGAGGCAAATATCACATTACTTTTAAAGAATTATTTATTAGCTTCCTTGGAAGAAAACCTCACTTACTATGTAATATTACTTTTATACTTTCAACATTTGACTTTCAAACATATATTCAGGGCACTTTCATTGCAAATGAGGGAGACTCTGCATCTGATTGAGAGCATTTTATTTGTTTTCACTTTATTCAGTATCAGTGTTCCTGAAACATTTGCCAGTGAGCATGATAGCAGCTTATCTAACATTTTCATTGGTATCTTCCTACTCAAACTTTTTCCTGTTACTTTAATCAAACTAATTCATCATCTCACTTTCCTTTGATGTTCCTAGAGATTTGTATCTCTCTATATAAGCATTACATCTTTTCTGATTGATTTTCCCCCATGTTCAGTATAAGTGCTATAATCTCTGTTGGGTTTGATCTAGCTAAATTCCATGTCTAAAATTGAATTTTTAGTTATTTCTAGGAGAATTGAGATTTCACACTGATCAGCACTGCTGAGAGTGAAATCAAAGTAAAAAAAAAGTTACTAAAGAATTGTTATGATATGATATATTCATAGACTTTATTGAGTACTGAAAGAGTATTACGTGAAATTTTATTTTATTATTATGATTTATAGACCAACTTGCACCTTTAATGGTGTATAGCCATAATCCAGGATATGTGGCATTTTATGTGGCAGTTTATATATATGGCATGGAGGAGTAAGTTAATGATGTCTAAGAACATCGTTGAAGTATACTGCTTTAAAAAAAAATGGTAGAGGAGCCATGTGGATTTCAGGTGGGAAGGCTAGGCTATATGTATTTGGGAAACAGAGTGCAATATAACAGAGGACCTGATATAAAAAATGTTCAACATCAAGGAATCTGAGACAAGTTAGTGGTATCCCATCAGGAAGGAGAACATAAGGAGACATAATTATATGTGCAGAAATGCCATCACGTGCTATTTATTTTGTTTTCCTACAGATAACTACAAGTTGTTATTTGGGAATAAACTTCAATTTCTAGAGAATGAACTGGAGAAAAGCATTTCTGGGAAAAGACTGGTGACCTGGCCAGGTAACTAGAATCAGAATGCAGAATCAGGACACCACTATGGACCAGGGGATGTAGCGATTTATTCTATATAACTAAGGTGAAAGTACTTACAATGCATGTAATAAATTATTAGGAAAATCAGTATTAGAATTGGACTTCTTCATGCTAGTTCAAATTTTTGACAATGGCACTGTTGGATCCAACTACAGAAAACTGTAATTAGCTTCAGGATGTGGCTTAGCTAATGAGCTGAAGAAGAAATTTTGCTTAAGAATAGTCCCCACTGATAGCACTAAAATTCAATGATCATTGTGAATTGGATTACCCAATTTCTCTCCATTCTGACAATACTGATGAAGATGGGTTTTTGACTTCTAAAGCTTCTGTGAGGAGGAGTTTATAATCTATTGGAATTGAATTGATATCTTTTCTATTACAAGGAAAACATATTAGAAATATTTTTAATTATCAATGGCCAAAACATGGGAAAGAATGTAGTGGTGGTTTATTGCCTATAAACAGGATATATAATCTGAATGAAATTTTGTAGTAGTGTTTGAAGATGATGCAAATGATTTCTTGGCTCCAAGAAGACATTCATGATATAAGTGGATATTTCTACATGAACAATAATCTATTCTCAAATGCTTTTGAATTATTTCATGTATTTCTAGGAGAATTGACAACTACCACTTTCTTTCTAGACTTTTATGATGATCAATCATTTCTACTTAATGTTTTTCTACCGAATTAAATTTGGTTTAAAAATATAAATTCATAGAAGTGAAAGAAAGTGTTATGATAAAAATGTCCCTGGGGGTGCCTGGGTGGCTCAGACTCTTGATTTCGACTCAGGTCTTGATCTTAAGGTTCATGAGATTGAGCCCCATGTTGCTGACAGCATGGAGCCTGGTTGGGTTTCTCCCTCTCACTCTCTCTCTTTCAAAATAAATAAACATTAAAAAGAAGTCCCTGAAGAAAATAAGTTTTCTTATGCCTTATATTCTTGCACACTGCCCACTCCACACAAAAAAAAATTGTAATAGAAAAGGGAAATACAGTTTAAGTGATATGCTGAAAACCTTGTGAGTTCATTTGGAGAAGAGTTAGATCTGAAAATTTCATGCCTTCTCTATGCAGTGTCTAGTATTCTCTTTGATTCTATTTTTTATTTCCTACCTTGTATTAGCAATATTACAATTCTGAACTGTTTGAAAAATTTCTGGGTGTCAAAAAATAGCAATGTTTCTTTTGAGATATAGTTCAATAATTCACAAAGATAATATTTGAAATAGCATCAATGGAGAAATAAGTGTTATTTTATTTTTTAATTCCTTTATCGTAATAAATGCTAAAGTATTACCAGGCTAAAATATTACTACCCTAATATATTGCCACGTTAAGTTAACTCTACTCTGATTTATTTATTTAAAATTTTTTTAATGTTTATTTATTTTTGAGAGAGACAGACAGAGAGAGATAGAGTGAGCCGGGTAGTGGCAGTAAGAGAGGGGGACAGAGGATCCAAGCGGGTTCTTCACTGAGAGCAGCAAGCCCTATGTAGGGCTGGAACTCATGCACTGTGAGATCACCACTTGAGCCAAGTTTGAATGCTCAACCGACAGAGCCATCCAGGTGTCCCTTTCGCTGTGTTATGAAAACATTTTCATAAACTGAGCATGAATTAGGGAAGAGTCCCCAAGATCACTCTCACTTGTCATCAATAGCAAGTTTGGGGTTCCCAAATATCACCCTCAGTTTTGGTAATTTCCCAGAAGTACTCACAGAACTCACTGAAAGCTGTTATATTCATGGCTACAACTTACTACAGTGAAAATACACAGATCAAAATCAGTCAAAGGAAGAGATGCATGGGGTAAAGTGCAGGAGAATTCCAGATGTACAGCATCCAATTTTGCTCTTTCTGTCAAGGAATGGACAGCTTTAATTCCTCCTACAAAAATACATGATGATATACTTGAAGCACAGCCTACTAGGGAAGTTCTCTCAGGCCATGGTGCCGAGTCTTTAGTGGACTCTATCAGGTAGCCATGGTGGACTATCCACATGACTGACCTCTTTCCCCAGAGTTTCTGGAGGTATTGAGCTGAGATCTTGTCCCTCAAAGCCACCTACCATAAACCACACTGTTCGATTGCCTGGCTTAGCCTAAAGACACCAACAAAGACGCTTATATCACACAGGACATTCCAAGGGCTTAGAGATCACTTCCCAGGAGCCAAGGGCAAAGGACAGGTCTTTGATCAAGGTTCAGTTCTTTACTACACACTGAGAAATGTTTTTTTGTTAATTTTTTTTTATGTAGAAAAACGCTTATAAGCCTGTTTCAAAATTAACCAAAAATAAAGCCTGAACATGCTAGAATAAACATATGATCAGGATAAACATAGGTCATCGAGTGAGTATTCTAGCATAATTAACTGACTGGGTGCAGGTATTTTTCAGCTCTCCAGTATTGTTACAACAGAAAATCAAGGATTTTCAAAGAAAGAAAGGAGGGTACAACATTAAATGTGAGTATAAGAAAGAGAAAAGGGAAAGGAAAGGAGAGGAGAGAAGAGGAAAGAAGAGGAGAGGAGAGGAGAGGAAAGGAGAGGAGAGCAGAGCAAAGGAGAGGAGAGCAGAGCAAAGGAGAGAAAAGAAGAAGAAAGGAGAGGAAAGGAAAAGAAAGGAAAGGAAAGGAAAGGAAAGGAAAGGAAAGGAAAGGAAAGGAAAGGAAAGGAAAAGACGAACAACCTGCAACTAAACTCCTGAAGAATTACAGTGAATTCAGGCAACTGACCGAAAAAGAAAATCATAATCTAAATAATTAGGACTTTTAAAATATTTAGTGCCCTATTTCTTGTTGTTTTACCCGCTTCTTGGAAACCCTTCTCAACTCCATACACTATTTTACAGATTTAACTCTTCTTAAAGTTAAAAATCAAAATTGCTACAGGAAAACCCTGCCTGATCCTCAAATATATGTCAGGTAATTTTATTATACCACATGCACACACACATGCATACTATCCTGAAATATATAAGTATACACACACACACACACACAAAGAGAGAAGATATATATATATATATATATATATATATATACACACACATATATACACACACACACATATATATACATGCACAAACATGGAAAGTATATGTGTGTATATGTGTATATACATACATACATATAGATATGTATATGTGTGTGTGTGTGTCATCTTTTATGTATAGCGTGCTTTAGTTTTTTAGCCCTTGTTGAAAATTGCAGTTGAAGAATTATTGGTGTAATTGTTTTTCCTGATAAAACCCTCAGCAGAAGAACTATATTAATCTTGATCATTTTCTATCTGGCAAATAGCACAGTGGCTGGCCCATGATGGGCTTTGAATTAGTATTTGTTGAAGTTAGCATTTGTTGGAAGAATAAATATTTCTTTACATTAAAGTGGTAAGAGTTAATGGTGAATCAATTGAGAAACTAGAAAGTTAACACCAAGATATTAGGTAAACTATGAGTCAAATATTACAGATGAGAATTATGGGCTGTTTCAAGAAGAAGAGTAATCACACAAGAGAAAATAGAGATAAGATTTTTTTTTGGAAATAAATATGGAAATATGCATTTTTTGGAAATATGCATTATGAGCTTATATGTAATTTCTAATAATAGTGAAATTTTAATTAAAAAGTGCTGCTATGAGGTGTAATCACCAAAGCCAAGGTGTCATGAGTTTAAGGTATTGCCTTTTAGCACCAAATTTGGCTTTCTATACTGACTTTGTGATACTGGAGCTGGGATCCTGAATACCACATATTAGGATTTGCCAACAAGGGGTGCTGGAAGGTAGATGCATAGCTAGAAGAGGA